>NW_020946557.1:4363820-4593057 GCF_900497805.2 Vombatus ursinus | reverse complement strand
AAAGAAAGAAAGAAAGAAAGAAAGAAAGAAAGAAAGAAAGAAAGAAAAAAAGAAAGAAAGAAAGAAAGAAAGAGAAAAGGGAAGTAAGGAAGGAAGGAAGGAAGGAAGGAAGGAAGGAAGGAAGGAAGGAAGGAAGGAAGGAAGGAAAGAAGGAAGGAAGGAAAGAAGGAAGGAAATAAAGAAGGAAGGAAGGAAAGGAGGAAGGAAGAAAAAAGAAAAATCCTGGTGCATCTGTGATATACTGACAGGCACACAGACATTTCCATGAAAACTACAGTGCCTGGGGCTGCAGACAGAAAGCAGGCTCTAGCATTCTATGGTCAATTGCAAACACACAGATGAAAAAAAGAAATGAAATGGCAGCTCCATGGTCTTGCATACCAAGGAAGCTATATCTACCTTCTGTCAGCTCCTTTAATTTGTGAATACCAAGTATATGTTCATGTCCTTACTTTACATATTACTAATTTAAAGGTAGAAAACCTAGTATTGCTTGGATCCTGACTGGGTTTTAATTTCTAAAACTCTTCTTTTAGATTTGTGGGTGTGTGTGTGTGTGTGTGTGTGTGTGTGTGTGTGTGTGTGTGTATACATGTTAACAGATAGTACCTGACTTAAAAATGTATTGTACTCCAAGAGTTAATTTGTAAGGTGGTTGTTTGGATCACTGAACACATTTCCCCAAGGAGATGTTATCAGTGGTCACAAGGGTTACAAGCTAGTGGCAAAAGCCTATTTAACCTATTAACATTGTACTAGCTTATCAATAGAACTAGCTTGAGGTCTGGGTCCTAGGAGCAGGACACTACATGGTATAGGAGAGGAAGAAAGAAAAAGGTGAAAGTAAAAGAGAAGGGTAAGATAATATCCTTTGTCTTTCATAGCACAATGTGGCATGTTAGAAAATAGATGGCATGCCTCAGAGTCAGAACAACCTGAGTTCAAGTACTCTCTCTGACACATCCTGATCATTTCTCCCTGGGCAAGTCACTGAATTTCTCAATGTTCTAGGCCAGAAGTGAACTAGAACAAAAAATAATTGGGAAATATTTAATAGAATAAATAAAAATAGAATAGAATACAGATAACATTGATATTTGTTTTTCTAAGTCAATTTGCCCCCAACAAGGATCCTTATGTATTGTTTATGGTCCCATTTATATTTGAGTTTGACTTGATTACTGTAGAGAACTAAGACAAGGAGTTACAAAGAAGGTACTGACCTACATTGGTAGACGGAGCCTTCTCATGTGGAAGTTCCTTATATCGGTGAAGCCACAGGTCCATTCTCTATCCCAATTCTTTCCTAGTTATCTCTAAGCAAAATACCTATCTAGACATCTACCCTTGAAACTCTCCCACTTTTCTGTTTATACCCCTCTCACCTCCTCACGCTCCTTATCTGCAGTCCCCACTGTCTTCATCCACTCTTAATCTATCCATTGATAAATTTCTACTTTAGGGAAAGGGCAAACATAACTCCAGAGTGTTTCTTGCTCAATGTTCCAAATTCCTAACTTTTCCATCCCATTAATCACTGATTCCTTTCTCTCAGTGCAGTTGATCACAAGTTGATGTTGAGAGGATGTGGTAGGAGCAATATCTTAACCCCTCTCCTTCATGTAGGTTAGGTTGGTACTGAAACATTTTTCCAGACTTGATTGCCTCATATGACTAAGGGCTCAGATAATTAACAGGTTCTTTCTCATTGTCTCAGGGAGGTGGGTGTGGGGAGCTCTGGGAGAATCATTTTTGAAAGCTTGCTCATTGGATCTCAATGCATTATGAAGGCAAGGGAGCTTCACCTAGATGAACCAACTGGGAGTATCCTCAGTGCCTATACTTGTTAAATATCCTTCTCCTGCTATGGTTAAGTAAATGTCCTTTTGTTGACTGTTGAATGACCTACAAGGCTGTGTCTTATTTGTGTTAATATTGAATCTAAACCATAAGGGACGTGACTAAGTCAGGAAAATTAATTTGATTAAACTATTTCACACTGAGGAATGAATGACTAAAACCCTTTATCAAAAACTCAGCAAGCATTTATTAAGTGCTTATGATGTCCCAAGCATAGGGAAAACAAAGACAAAAATGAAATAATTCCTGCTCTCAAGGAATTTACACACTATTGGAAGAGACAGCATGTGTATGCATATACATTTGTGTAGTATATATGTAGGTAAAATAAACATATGGTAAGTAGGAAAAGCAGCTGGGTGTCTCAGTGTATAGAGTACTGAGCCTGGAGTCAGTAAGATTCATCTTCCTGAGTTCAAATCTGGCCTCAGGCACTTATTGGCTGTGTGACCCTGAGCAAGTCACTTGACCCCTATTTGCCTCAGTTCTTCATCTATAAAAGGTGCTGAAGAAGGAAATAGCAAGCCACTCCAGTATCTTTGCCAAGAAATCCCCAAAAAGGAGTCACAAAGAGTCAGACACAACTGAAACAATTGAACAACAATAAGGTAGGGAAGGAGGCCATAGTAGTTGGGGAAGTCAGAAAAAGTTTCAACTAGAAGATGCTACTTGAGCTGCATCTAGAAGGTAGTAAAGGATTCAGTGAGATGAAGGTGAGGAGGAAGGGCATTTTAGATATGGAGGCAGATCCAGCAAAAGCACAAATGAGAGATATAGGGCCAGAAAGAAACAAAGAATGTGAGTTTAGCTGAATTATAGAGCACTAAAGATAGGCTGGAGCCTGGTTGATTTTTGTTTTGTTTTGTTTTGTTTTTTGGGATTTTTTTGGTGAGGCAATTAGGGTTGGTGACTTGCCCAGGGTCACACAGCTAGTAAGTGTCAAGGGTTAAGTGTCTTGTCTGAGGTCAGATTTGAACTCAGGTTCTCCTGACTCCAGGGCTGGTGCTCTATCTGAGGGCTGGTTTTGAACAAATTTAAAAGTTAAACAAAGGAGGCTATAGTTTATCCTAGAGGAAACAGGTAGCCACTGAAGCTTATTGAGTAAGGTTATGAAGTGATCAGATCTGCACTTGAGGAAAATCACTCTTGCAGTTGTAGTTGTAGAATGTATTGGACTGGGGAGAAACCTAAGATAGGAAATCTAATTAGGCAGTCATTTTAATAGTCCAGGAAAGGGGTGATAAAATTCTGAACCTTCTGGAATCCCAGAATATATTTTCAGGAATATATTTTCCTCCAAAAACCTAGTGATGGAGTTTCAAAGAGCATAATAAAATGATGTGGAAAGAAAAAGTGGTTTTAGGGAAAACTGTTCTTATTTGGGGGTCTGCCATGGATGGGGGAGCTTCTATGAAAATGGATGCCATAATCAACTTTCTTCAGTTGCTCCTGAGTTTTGCAGTTTCTTCCTTTCCTCCATTTGGAAGCTCATGGATTCTTCAAAGACATCAAGACTGGGGAATCAAGGGAGAGAGTGGAGGGAAGGAGGACCCAGTACAAGTTAGTGGAGGTATAAATGTTGAGAACAATCTTGTATGTTTGATGAGTTCTCTTAATAAGTAGATCATTCTTTTTGGTAATTAATTTCTAGCTGATTCATCCTCACTGCATCTCAATCCAAAAGGCTATTAAATAACTAAAAACTAAAATGAACTTAGGAATGATATTTCCATTTCATGAGCTTACTATTTGCATGTTTGTATATAAAGTTAGTAGGAGGTTGATGTACAGCCTGGACAAACAACAATTTTTTTTCTACCAGATGTTAGTGGCAGGAGTAGGCAGAGTGGAATTAGTTACCAGGAAAGTGGTCACGGGCAGCAGGACTGAGCAGTAGCTATGGCGTAGTAAAATCATTGAAGGAAGTGTTCACACCACATGCGGAAACCTCTTCCAAGTCCTAGAAATCTGCTAACCCATGCCAGCACATCTTCATATTTATGTGCAAACAATAGCCTTATATAAACTTTGTTTCATGATGAGCCATCAAATTACTGGTAGAATTGTTCAATAAGATCATATCAAGAAAGTTAAATTCAAAGTGTCATGGTGGTAAAGGGTTAAATCAACTGAGAGCTGGTATGAATAACATAGAACAGGACAAGAAACAGCTCAAGTCCAGAGACAGAAAGGCTGATAACTCATTTGGTGCCTGAAGGGGAAACTGAGGAATTTCCCCTCACATGAATTCAAATGTGCTAACATATGCAAAGTGCTATACAAGTCCTAAAGTATAAAATTGTAATTATTGCTATTATGATTATTCCTTCCCCAACCATCCTTGATAGGGAATGTAACAACATTCCAGGGATAAATTTAGAATTAAGTTATTTAGTTATTTAGAATTAAGTCAGGATTGCCCATTCAGCTCTTTCATACACAATCCTCCTGCTCCCCATCATTACCTCTGGATAGCAGACCCCATGTGTAGGATATCTAAGTTTATCATAGGAAAAAAGGGTACAGAGAGGAATTGTTTGTTATGCTTTATCTCTGATTTTATAAGGGGCATCTGCATGGAGGTTGGCTTCAGTTATTTTAACTTCTATGAATTAGCTAGCATGAGACCCAGTTTTTATGGTTATGGCTAGTTAAGGTGTAACTAATAAAGCACTGAACTCACTGCCTAAGCCTAGGATTCTATCTGACCTAGTGGCTGTGATGTTCTCAGGCACATTTCTGGTTTGGTGGCAGATTTCTGGCTTAATACAAAAGGATATTAGAGAGGTAGAATAGTGGAATGGAAAGAGATTTAAACTAGGATTCTAAAGCCCTACGTTTATGTCTGGTAAATTGAGGTTAGATTGCAAAAGCCTAGACACAACAATCAGACATAGTAATATATTGCCCGGAAACCATAATATACTGACCCTCAACCATAAGTAGAGTTGACAATGCATTGGTGTTGGTTGTTGTTGTTTGTCCTTCATTTAAGTCAAGACAACTGGCAATGGCCTATGATGCAGTGGATGACCATGGCATCTTCAATGTCTGACCAAGCTCTAAGCACTACACAGGGCTTGCTTCAGCCACCTTCATGGCTGTTGGAACAAATTGTTCCTTATCTGAACATCTTTACATGCTTGGGGTAGACACCACCCTAACTGAATGATGGGTCTGAGGCCTGTTGGTTACCCTCAAGGGTTTAGCCCACCTGCCCAGATGGTTGTTGGAGTGCGGCCACCGCACATGCTACAGCTTCTTGGAGCCACAGGTGAGAGTTGAGTGCAAGATAGACAGTAAAGGTGGATGAGCAATCCTAAAAAGGTCTTAGCAAGCCCTCACATTAGAGATACACACTACAAACATTGGTACAAGACAAAGGACAATGCCAGAAGATAGTAATTGGGAATCCCCGTGTCAAAATAGACTACTAAAATATAGTTGAGAAATTCAAGCCAGGATAGATCGCAGAGTACCATGGGGATCATAGAAAGTACCAGAAAACAGGAATCCAAATGAGAGCAAAGCAACAAGATAACCCTGGCCAGGGAAACTTGATGGAGATGAAAGCTCAGAGCTTTCATTAACTGACAGTTATATAACTTGGTCATATCCTTTTATAGCTAATCTTTGAGTTCTGTTGCTGACCTGATTCTTGAGAGAGGAAGGCAGTCAAATGATTGTTTTGGATAGAGAGCTCTCTAACAGATTCCCAGAAAATTAGAGACCCCCCCCCCCTTATCCCTCATCACTAATTAATCATACTTGCATGATAGTGCTGTGATCTACTTTCTAAATTCTTTATCTATTTTTCTTTTCTGTTTAAGAGGTTTATAATATACTCTGCAGACTTGTTTTTTCCTCCACTAATCTCCACTCAAACTATCTCTAATGTTTACTCCATTGGATCCCTGGATTTCCTCAGTATAACTCTTTAATGTACAATGCCACTTCACTATTCCTTTACTCATTCTGTTCTTTTTAAATAAGATATATACTTTAAAAGTCTTATCCCAGCCATGAGGTTTTTCTATCATTTTAGTAGTACCTTTGGTACAATTTGACTCCTTGAATTAGGATCTTTATTTAGCTTATTTCCTATATTTTGTACATTTGTGTTTAGTGATATGAAGTCATTTTAGAAGCTATGAGGCCATTTAGTTGGATCCTTTCTTAATTTTGTCTTTTATAAAATTATTGGGTTTCCTTCTGACTTTCTTCCTCTGACATTGTAACTACTCTCTGTAATATATGTATATATAGATGACGGATAGAAAAATAGATGTTTATATATCAGTAGTTTTCTTCTTTCCCCTTTCCTTTAGAGTTTAGGGTATGATTTAGAGTTATAAAACTCTAGGAAGTTGCATTCTTATCTTATTCTTCTTCTTATTGTTGAGCATTCCTTCATTACTATCCAAAAATACATGATTCTTATGTTTTGAGTCATTCTATTGAACTTCTCTAGTTTTGCAGAATAGGTAACAGAGGCTAAGAAAAGTAAAGTGCCTAAGGATTATCCAGCTAGTAAGTGAGAGAGATAGCACTCAGATTCAGATCTTTTTATTGCAAGCTAAGTACTCTAAGTAGCTGTGTAACCTTGAATAAGTCATGCACCCTTTCTGGGACTCAGTTTTCTCTAGAGCAAAATAATAAAATTGGAGGCAAACCCAAAAAATAAAGCTGTAACCTCATTCTGGAGACTTCCCACAGGTACAATGTGTGTGTGTGTGTGTGTGTGTGTGTGTGTGTGTGTGTAGGTGTATGTATGTATACTGGGAAAGGGATGGAGATTCTTGTGATAGTATGAGAAGCTATATCCAACTAGGTGCTAGAGGCAAGTGGGGACAGATAAGCAGCTGTGTCAGGGTCTTCTGCCTGAGGGAAGAGAGATAGGAAGCTATTGTGAATGATCTCATTTTTGACTCAGCTTTTGCAATCTGACATCAGTTTACCAGATATGAACCCTGAGCTAGAGTATAAGTTAATTTTTTTTTCCCACTCTACCATTCTAACCCTCTAATACCCTTTTGTGTTAAGCCAGGAAATCTGCAACCAGAACAAAAATGAGGTTAAGATGACCGTAGCTACTGGGTCAGACAGATTCCTAGGCTTAGGTAGTCAAGAGGGCCAAGAGTGGAGGGGTGAAGCAGATCACCAAGAAGAGAAGTCTGAATAAAAAGTAAGAGGGCAGAAGGAGTAAAGAGAATAAGAAGAAAGGGTATGATGGTCTGCCATGGGGGTGAGAATGTGAAGGATAATGTGGTAGAAAGTAAATGGATTTGGAGCCAGAAGGCATAAATTAAAATTAAATTAAAATCCTAGATCTGTGATTTACTACATATATAACAATGGAAAACTCATTTGTCTCTCCGGGCCTCAGTTCTCTCACCTGTAAAATGAGGGCCTTAGACAAGATGATCTTTAACTTCCCTTCCAGATGTGGATCATATGATTCTATAAGGAGATGATGACCAGTCCAGAGGTCTTCTGAAGTCAGCTTTAATTAAATTTTCCGTGTGAGCAATTATACTTCAGAAATTGGCACAAATCAGAGATTGGTTTATTATTTTGTTGACTTCTAGACTTAAGAAAGTATTAATAATGCAGATTAAACTTAAGTGTATGCATTTTTTTTTCAGAGAGCCTAGTTGTTAAACATTTACTAACACGTGCTTTCAATGTTCTTTAAATAATGTTTGAGGTCAGCAGTAGTGCAGTAGTAGGCTCAGGAAATGAAGTCATCACCAAACTGGAGGCACGGTAACTAGAAGCTTATTATTATTATTATTATTAGTGGCAGTTATAGAGACCTTTAAGGTTTGCAAAGTGCTTTACATCTGTCATCTAATTTAAGCGTCACAACACCTCTGCTTAAGACCTTTCACTGCCCTAAAATTATTTAAATTGTGAAACTAACTTCCAAATGAAATTAAGGTTATCATTTAAATTCCATATAATTCTCAATTCAGGGGCATTGACTTGAAATACTTGTCCCCATGCTCCTAGTAAGATCTGCTTCATTTCATTGTACTCCCTTATACTCTATTTCTTATTCCCTGATCATATATACTGCAAGGTCCCTTTTTACCCATAAAGAGTATTGCTTCTTAATAAAAATCACCAGTAATTAGCCAAAGAATGATATTTTGCACTTAAAAAGTAGCTTCATCTAGTATGTAAAAACAATAGCATGTCTCATACAAGTAGAAAGAGCAAGTTTAAGATGATTATACTTGTTTTTATTTTGTAAAACCAATGCAAAGAACAAACCCTATAAGTCTTGAATTGAAAGCACTATAGTCACTTATAATTAAAGGCCACCAGAAAGGGATTGATGGGCCTTGTAAAGTTAAATTTGGTCTAAATGCTTAAGTGATCATCAAGTGAACATTATAATCTATGATCACAAAATAGAATTTCCCAACAAGCATATAAGCATGTACACACACACACACACACACACACACACACACTTATGTCAAGATAAACATACACACACTTGAATTACAAACAAAACTTTCTTGAGGGACAAGTGACAGGAGGCACCCAAGCTGAAAGCAATGTGACAACATGGTGGCTCATGGTGGTGAAATAGCTCAACCCTGTAATTAATTTCTATCATTAAAGTCCCATCAATATCACTAGTTGGATGACTTTGACAGCACAGCAGCAGTACCTGGAGACAGATTTCCTATTACAAAGGTTACAATTCTGTTTGCATATTTGCTCTGGAATAGAGTGTAGAAAGATGAAAAACAGCAAAGGTAGAAAACATTCATCTTATGACAGCAGTTTTGTGCAGCTTACTTCTAGGTGGTTGAGATTATCTATCTGGTAGTAAGACAGAGGACTTAGTACCCTTTTATTTTTCTTAAAATAAAAAGTTGAGGTTCAGTACCCAATACTTTTTCACCTCATGGAAGCATGTCATTGATTAATTACCCACGGATACAAAAGTCCTGGAATGTCTTTTCAGCTGTCTTTAATGAAATAGTAACAAAGTTGACAAAATAGGACAAAATTGAGGCCTTGGTTGGAGGTGTTGTTGTTGTTCAGTTATCTTTCAGTTGTATCCAACTCTTCGTGATCCCATTTGGGGTTTTCTTGGCAGAGATACTGGGATGGTTTGCCATTTCCTTCTCCAGTTCATTTTACAGATGAGGAAACTGAGGGGAACAGGGTTAAGTGATTTGCCCAGGGTCATATAGCTAATAAGTGTCTGAGGCCAGATTTGAACTCAGGAAGTTGAGTCTTCCTGACCCCAGGCCCTACGTTCTATACACTGAACCACATAGCTACCTGGTTAGAGCTGAATTGAGCACATAAGGGGAAGGATAGATGATAGTCAGGTGCTAAAGTTATGCAGAAGAATTCATAATAGTTGACCTAGGAAGAGAAAAAAAGAAGGAAAGAAAAACTTCTGCTCTCTATTCTCTTTAAAGCAAATATGAAATTTATTTGAATTTCTTTTTGGATTTATGTGTGTCATTGAAGCGGGGGAAAAGTTGTCATAGAAGCTGGATAATAAGAGGAAAGGTGTCATGAGTAGCTGTAACTACTATAGTTGGAAATTTTTACCATCTGTAGAAAGACTTAAAGTTTCTACAAATTAAGAAATACCATTTAATGTCATCCTTCTGGTCTAAGGCACCTGGTTTTTATATATTTTTGCTTGTGTTTCTTCAGAGTAGGCACCATTGCCTCAAATAATTTCTAACTCTCTACTAAGATATCCATTTCAGTCCTCTTTCTCAGAAAATTTGGGTAGATTCCAAATAATAAAAAGAAGATAATTGAATGCTACTTCATGAGATATGAGAAGCTCTGAACCCATAAATCCCTAAAAAGCACCTACAGTTTGAACTACAATTAATTTGAAAAGTAAATCAAGATTTCCTCCCTTTCTTCTTCTAGTTAATTAAATAGTTTTTTTTTTTTTGAAAAAGATAAAGAAAAGCGATTCCATTTGAAATATGCATTATGCCTACTGAACTGTTATCTCCATGAGGACAGGCTATATCTCCTTCAAAGCCTAGCACAAACCTTGTACATGGTGAAGGAAAAAGAACAACTGCTGGAGAAATGCAAGTATTTTGAACAATTATGTCATGGAGAGTTAGAAAGCATAAGGTACATTCGCTTAGGAAAATATAAATACTTCTATCTAATCAAACTCACTACAGAATTATCAGGATTGTGGAAAGTAGACTCACCTGGAGAATAGATAGGATTAAATCAGATGGGATCCCAACCCTGGATTAATCTCACCATCTATCTTCCTAGTGATCTTCTCACCACTCCCCATTCCATAATAATCTCCACTGTCTTGCTTATTTGTATTTGTATCCCTGGCACTTAACAAATGACCCATCCATATCTATCTACCTATCTATTTATTTGTCAATCTATTTAGACTCTTTCTCTCAATCCAGGTTTTCAATTATGATCTGGAAGAAAACAATGTGAGAAATGCATTCCACATGAGGATGTTATCAAATAAAATAATTCATATGAAATGCTTTATAACCTTTAAAATCCAGGTAAATCAAGCAGTCATCATTTTTTTGTTATTAGGAATTTAACATTCTCCTCCTCGGGAAAAAAAATGCATTTTAAAGGGAAAACAAAGGGAGACAAAAATGCTCAGCAGAAATAAATGAGTAGCTATTAACAAGTAGAATTATAGGAATAAGAGCAGACTTGTAATGTTCAAAATTATTTGACTGAGCTGACCATTTTTTTTTTCATTTATCAGCAAACTGGGCTCTTAGTATGACTTGTCATTTATTCGTTTTTCAGTTGGTCCAATTCTTTGCAACTCCATTTAAGGTTTTCTTGGCAATGACTCTGAAGTAGTTTGCCATTTCCTTCTCCAGATAATTTTCCAGTTGAGAAAACTGAGGCAAATAGGGGTAAGTGACTTGCCCAGGATCACAAAACTAGTAAATATCAGGCTGGATTTGAATTCAGGTGTTTCCGACTCCAGGCCCAGTGCTCTGTCCACTGCACCACCCAACTGCCCTTTGTATAAGACTAATCTTAGCATATTAGAAGATTTTGATCCTTTAAATCTTTATTTCAATGTTGAGTCTAGTTAACTTCTGTTCTAACATTTTCAGATGTTCAATATTTCCCTTATTTTCTTCCATCTATCTATTTGCTCACAGAAACTTTATAAGTTTTTAGAAGTTCCTTAGCAGGCAGTAATATTTCAGGGCCATATTCATTGTTATTTATATAAATATATTATCTCTAAGAGTCCTGTTAATAATTAAACAAAGACATCGACATCAACTAATTTTAGAACTGGGAAGGTTCTTAGAAATTAATCTAATCAAATACTCTCACTTTGTACATTTTATTATTTTTTTTTTTTAAGGCAATTGGGGTTAAGTGACTTGCCCAGGGACACACAGCTAGGAAGTGTCTGAGGCCAGATTTGAACTCAGGTTCTCCTGACAACAGGGCCAGTGCTCTGCACCACTTAGCTGCCCCTTACTCTCATGTTGCAGAGGGAAAATTGAGGTCGGGAAAAAGTCTGGTGATTTTTTCCCCCAAAAGTGAATTACAGAGCTACTATTAGGACATATATCTGGACTCATGGTCCATGCTATTTCTGATACACCCCACTGACTCTCTTAAGGATATCTTTAGACTTTCTTTCCTCCCCTAAGATTTTAGTGAGGAGAAATAATTTGCCTGTTCCTAGGCTTCCTGCTACAACTTGTCATTTTTTGCTTATGTCTTTATAACTTAGAAGTAGATTCCAGCATAAACAATGAATTTTGTTAACAAAATTATCAGAAGGATGATGATTTCCTCTGTACTAGGCTTGAGGGAAGAGGGAGTAATAGGCGAATTCTCAGTTAAAATAAAAAAGTAATTATTAAAATGTCAAAATTACAGTTTCTCTCTAGCATTATATGAAATGATAATCTCCTATGTGACCTAAATCTGCAGCTCTCTGGGTGAAGATTCAAAATCCCTCTTAGTTTATTATTGTTAATAATATTATTCATTTAGCCAAGGTATCCTATGCTATTTTTGTAAAGGAAATTAAGACAAGAAGTAGCAAGAAGTTCCAGAAACAATCGTAGCATTTAAAAGTATTAGGTTGAAAAAAATGTTTTCATATTCAGCCTTTTTCAGTTCTGCCAATAAGAATCATCACTGCTATGCATGAGCACTAGAAAAAAGAGGATTAGAGTCAAGAAAGCAGCCTGTCTTCATATAGGACCCAAGCTGACAGGAATGCAAAAAAGGAAAATCATGCCCATAAATGATAAAATATAAATCGGATTTCTAAAACTCTTTCAATGTTAATAATTGGTGATCTTATTAGAATCAGCAGGAATTAAAACATATAAATTTTGTGTTGACAGTGTTACACATTTTAATTGTTTTCCTTTGTTTCTGTGTAATGTACTTTAACACCACATTTGCAGGATTTTGTATACTGGGTGTCTAAATCTATGGAGAGTTTGAGGGGATGAATTGTTTGTGTAATTCTAAGCTACATGATTCTTGTAAAAAAATCAGGATTTTTTCCCTTATTTGCATATAATAATGCAGATGTCACATAAAACATTATTTATATTTTCTTTCAATTGTTTATTCTGACTTGCTTCTATCTAGTGACTTCCCGAATTGGTTTAGTATTTCAATAAAATATATTATTGTCTTTAATATTACTGATGGTAATAATAAAGTCTACTTCCCTCTCACTAAAAAGGTTAATTTATCATTTTTTAAGATGTAGAAATGACTTTTAAAATTATTTATTTTTAAAATGAATAAGAAAATCCAAGATCTTATTGGCTCATGACCCTTGCAAAGGAAGAAATAAATTGCTCAGTTTTTAGAGAAGCATTATCTTCATCAAGCTGCAAAGATTCATTTTACAAACTGCCCTCTTGAAAGATATTTAACAGGACCCAGGTGACCTGAAAAAAAAATTAAAACCCCTCCAAAAAGTGAGGAATAAGGAATAGGTATGTAATTGCAAATTCTTTGAAGTTTCTGGTTAGCTTAATCCAACTAAAATTAGTCTGAATTATTCCATTTTTATTTGTTGAATAAAAGAATCATAGCTATATGTAACAGCATGAGTATTGTAGTTATTTCAATGGAAATTGATGGGTCATGAAGTCAATTTCACTTCTGGCATCTATATATAAAAATCTCTAGGTGTAGAATTATGCATGAGGGGTAGAAGGGACTTTTAGAATTCAAATATAATCTACTTTCTTTATTTTATAGATGAGAAAACTAGGGTCACAAAGGTGAAATGACTTGCCTGATGTTACACAGAAAGCAAGTAGCACACCAGAATTCAACACAAGTCTTCTGATTCCAATCCCAGTGACCTTCCCATCACACCATGCTGCCATGGTAGTTGTAAGTATTACAGAAACATCTTTACTATTACCGTACCATGAAGAGCCACAACTGACTATAACTGTGCTTAGGACAAATTGAGTTGACTTGAGGGAGGGTGGTAGTATGACTAAATAGAAGATAGTCCTTCCACACGTGTAAAGTATAATAACCCTGGAAAAGGGACACATCCTTTAGAGATTACAACCCACATATTCCCATGGAGTTTGGGTGGAAAGCAAAGATAGCAGGTAAGACCGAAGAATGGCAATGGAAACTTTTGGGTGCCATATTGCCAGGAAGCTGTTAGGTGAAGTATTTAGAGTAGTGTGTTTATATGAGGAAAGTAATCCCTTATAAACTTCAGGAAGAAGACCACCATAGCAATATCAGCTCTGTGAAACAAAGTCCCCTTCATCCAATGTTTCTTATGATTTCAGCATCCTAAAGATGATTCCTTTCTTTTTTGCTTATTAGCCCTTATATGTTTGCATTTTTAAGGGTAAGCAGTAGGAAAAGAAATGCAGGTGATCTTGAGGGTACTAAACTCAAGGAAAATCATGACAAGATATGTACTAGACCAAGGAAGGAGCAATTTCACCAGATCAAATAATTTTGATCCTTTAGAAGTTAAACAAGATCATCCAATCTGAAATTTTTTCATTCTCTCCTCTACCTCATAGAAGTTGTGTTCCACTATTTGTCTTCTATAGAGCTTCTAGATTCATTGGATCTTAAAACTGGCTTAGTGCCTAATATGTTTCCTATTGCTATTATCCCTCCCACCCTAGTCACCTACATATCTGACAAATGACTATCAAATCACACCGGATGAGTTCAAAAAATTGAGAACTCACTTCCATGGTTTCCACACTTCTCACTACCTTGTTTGCACTATAACTGGTCAATGTATTTCTAAAAGTGTCACCCAGAAAAAGAAATAATAATCAAGAAAAGCTCTGAATAGCACGGAACATAGAAAGATCTTTAACTTCTTTGATTTGGACATAATAGAATCACAAACTGACAAAATCTCAGAGCTAATAGTCATATCAGAAATCATAATCATAAAATACCTAGGTAGACTTCTGCTCCATCACCTGCCACTCCAATCCATCCTTTGCTCAGCTGCCAAAGTCTTTTTTGCTAAAACACATCTCTGACCTGTCATTCTTCCTCTCAATAAACTACAGTGGTCCCTATTACCTCCAGGATCGAATAGTAAAAGCTCTGTTTGACATTTAAAACCATCTATAAACTGGGCCTTTTTTCCCCTTTCCAGTCTTTTTATACTCCCTTCCACTTTCTCTCTAATCCCACTACACTGGCCTATTTGCTCCTTTTTCCATGCTCCATCTCTGTGCCTATTTACTGGAATGTTTTCTCTCCTCATCTCTGCCTCCTAACCTCCCTGTATTCCTTCAAAACTCAACTCAAATTCATTTTCTAAATGTGACCTTTTATGATTCTCTTGCCTCCCCTTAGACTGCCTTCCATTTTGTTGTTGTTGTTGTTGTTATTTCAGTTGTATCTGACTCTTTGTGACCCCATTTGGAGTTTTCTTAGCAGAGATACTGGAATGATTTGCCATTTCCTTGTCCAGCTCATTTTACAGATGAGGAAACTGAGGGGAACAGGGTTAAGTGATTTGCCCAGGGTCACATAGCTAATAAGTATCTGAGGCCAGATTTGAACTCAGGAAGTTGAGTCTTCCTGACCCCAGGCCCTACATTCTATACACTGAACCACATAGCTACCCTGGTTAGAGATGAATTGAGCACAAAAGGGGAAGGATAGATGATAGTCAGGTGCTAAAGTTATGCAGAAGAATTCATAATAGTTGACCTAGGAAGAGAAAAAAAGAAGGAAAGAAAAACTTCTGTTCCCTATTTTCTTTAAAGCAAATATGAAATTTATATGAATTTCTTTGTTGGATTTATGTGTGTCATTGAGGTGGGGGAAAAGTTGTCATAGAGGTTGGATAAAAAGAGGAAAGGTGTCATGAGTAGTTGTAACCACTATAGTTGGAAACTTTTACCATCCTGCAGAAAGACTTAAAGTTTCTACAAATTAAGAAATACTATTTAATGTCATCATCTGGTCTCAATGATAAGGATTCTTAGCTTTTTGCTTTGCATCATGGACCCTTTTGGCAATCTAATGAAGCCTGTGGAACCTTTCTCAGAATGTCTTTATATGCATAAAATAAGATATGTAAGATTACAAAGGAAACCAATTATATTGGAATTCAGGTATCAAAATATCAATGAAGCAAATTAAAGAACCTTAGGTTAAGAACCCCTGCTCTATAACATCCCCATATGTGACTATCTATTTTTTTACTGAAAGTTTGTACCCACCCCTAGGCAGCTCATTCTATTTTTAGACAGCCATATTTGTCAAGAAATTTTGTTTACCAATCAAACTACTAAAAACTTATTTTATAGAGCTAGAAAAAATAACAACAAAATTCATCCGGAAGAACAAAAAGCCAATAATGTCAAGAGAATTAATAAAAAAAAATACAAAGGAAGGTGGCCTAGCAAAACCAGGTCTCAAACTATATTATAAAGCAGTAATCATCAAAATCATCTGGCACTGGCTAAGAAATAGAGTGGTGGATCAATAGAATAGAATAGGTACCCAATACACAATAGTCAATGACCATAGTAACCTAGTGTTTGATAAACCCAAAGAAATCACTATTTGGCAAAAAATGCTAGGAAAACTAGAAAATAATAGGACACAAGCTAGATATAGACCAACATCTCATACCATATACCAAGATAAGGTCAAAATGCATACATGATTTAGACATAAAGGGTGACATCATAAGCAAATTAGAAGAGCACAGAACAGTCTACCTTGTCAAATCTATGGGGAGAAGAATTCATGATCAAACAAGAGACAGAGAACATTACAAAATGTAAAATAAATAGTTTTGATTATATTAAATTATAAAGCTTTTGTACGAGCAAAACCAATGCAACCAAGATTAGAAGGAAAGCAGAAAGCTGGGAAACAATTTTTATAGCAAGTGTCTCTGATAAAGTCATCATTTCTCAAATATATAGGGAACTGAGTCAAATTAAAAGAATACAAGCCATTCCCCAATTGATAAGTGGTCAAAGAATATGAACAGGTGGTTTTCAGATGAAGAAACCAAAGCTATCTATATGGATATGAAGACACATACTCTAAATCACTTTTGATTAGACAAATACAAATTAAAACGACTCTAAGGTACCACCTCACAACTATCAGATTGGCTAATGTGACAAAAAAAGAAAAATGATAAATGTTGGAGAGGATGTGGGAAAATTGGGATACTGATGCACTGTTGGTGCAGTTATGAAGTGATCTGACCATTCTAGAGAACAATTTGGAACTATACCCAAAGGGCAACCAAACTGTGCATACTCTTTGATCCAGTAATACTACTACTAGGTCTGTATCCCAAAGAGATCATTGAAAACAAAGAAAAGGACCTATATGTGCAAAAATGTTTACAGCAGTCCTTTTTGTGGTAGCAAAATATTAGAAATTGAGGGGATGCCATCAATGGCTGAACAAACTGGAATATGAATGTAATGGAATACTATTGTGCAATAAGAAGTGATGAACAGACAGATTTCAGAAAATCCTGGAAAGACTTGTACAAACTGATACAAAGTGAAATGAGCAGAACCAGGAAAACACTGTACACAGTATAAGCAATATTGTGTGATGACAAACTGTGAATGACTCAGCTCTTTTCAGCAACACAAAGATCCAAAACAAATACAAAGGACTCAGGAAGGAAGATGCTATCCATATCCAGATAAAGAACTAATGGCCTCTAGGGGCAGCTGGGTGGTGCAGTGGACAGAGCTCTGGCCTTAGAGTTGGGAGGACCTGAGTTCAAATCCAACCTCAGACACTTGACACTTACTAGCTGTGTGACCCTGGGCAAGCCCTGATTGCCTCTCCAAAAAAAGCAAAAAAAAAAAAAAAAAAAGCTAACGGACTCTGAATACAGATCAAAATATGTTTCTTTCTACTTTATTCTTTCTCATAGTTCTTTTTTTTCCCTTTGGATCTGTTTCTTCTTTCACAACTGTGACTAATATGAAAATACTTTTACATGTTAGCATATATATAAATTATATCAAATTGGCTACAATTTTCAGAAGAGGGGAGGGGAGGGAGGAAGGAGAAAAATTTGGAACTCAAAATCTTGTAAAAATGATGCTAAAAATTTTCTTGACATGTAACTGGGGAAAAAAAGAAAACAGAGGAAAAAAAAGAAAATAGGGGGAAAAAATTGTGTTTGTTGGTCTGTTTTCCCAACACCAAACTAAGATCTGATACCCTGCAAATTCTACCCAGTAATTCTCATTCTTGCCTTTAGGCCCAAGAAGAAAGGGGGATCATGTGACACCCTTTCAAATTTCAAAAAGACAATTGCCATGTCTTTTCTCTCTCCATACCATACCTGTTTTTCTTTAGCTTAAGCTTCTCTCGCTCCATCACACAATCCTCCATCATGGTCTCATCATTTTCATTGTCCTCTCCGGAAGCTTTCCAAATTCAAAATGTCCTTCCTATGATGTGGTGCCAAGAATTGAACATCATAATCTGGATGCAATCAGACCAGGCTGGAATATAGCAGGATCACTGTCCTGTCCACTATCCACTCATTCTTGACCCTATTCTTTTCTTTTCTTTTCTTTTTTTTTAAATGTATTTATTATTTTTGAGGTAGCAGTGGGGACCAGTTGAAAGAGCACTAGATCTGGAATCAAGAAGAACTGACTTCAAATCTAACCTCAGACACTTATTAATCAGATGATCCTGAGGAAGTCACTGAACTCCTACCTGCCTTAGTTTTCTGATCTCCAGAATGAGGGTAATAATAACATAGCTACCTCCCAGAACAGTCATGAAAATAAAATGAGAGAATATTTGTAAAGCACTTTGGAAATTTTAATGTGCTATGTAAATGATAGTTATCATTGTTATTATTAAACTAGAAAAATTATTCACCAGTTTGAACATTTCCATATATAAAGAAGTAAAGAATGTAAGGATTATATGTACAGCTGTGAATCCATTACATGTAGGCTACATTACATGTAGTTATATACATGTGTATATAACTACATGTCTGCTTACATATATGCAAATAATATAATGTGGTAAACCAACACTGCCCAGTTTGTGTCTATCTCTTTGAATTTCCCTCTGCTCTCTTCTGTGCATTTATACAGAAAACAAACTTGTGTTCTGATAGTTGTGTCTAGAAATGTTATGTTGGATTTTGTATCTAGTCCATCACCTCTCCATCAAGAGATGGGGGCATGCTTCATTTACCACCCTCCTGGCATCCTGATTGATCATCACATTGATTGGAGTTCATAAGTCTTTCAAAGTTGTTTTCCTTCACAATGTAGTGGCTGGTGTGTAAACAGTTCTTATGGTTCTCCTTACAACTCTGCATTAGTTTATGCAGTATTCCCAGGTTTCTTTTATCAGTTATGCCACAATAATATTCCAACATAGTAATATATTATAATTTGTTCAGTCACTCCCCAATTGATGGGCACCCACTTGGTTTCCACTTTGTTGTGTAACAAAATGTTTCTATAATATTTTTTTTGCACATGGAGATATTTTCCCTCTTTATTTGATTTTGTTAGTGTATATATCTAGTATTGATTGCAAAATCAAAAAGGTATTTACAGTTTAGTGATTTGGAGAGGTTATAATTTCAAACTGCTTTCAGATCCCATTGTGCTTATTCCTTGCTGACTTAAAAAAATTCATTGGAACAGATTTCCATATTAAAGACTCCCTTCCAATAAGATGTCTCCCATATATATGTGAAAATCACACAAAATTCCTTGAAATATGTTTAGTGCCAATGGGTACTGTGGACCAATAGTGTTAAATTTGAATAGAAATAAAATCCTGCAAGCTACATATTGACATAGAAAGCTACATGTTAACATTATCCAAGCTGAACTGTATTTTTATTCTTTTTGATAAACATTTCCCAATTTCATTTTAATATGGTTCAGGCCCAACTCAGAAGTTTGTTGGTGGTGTGTGGTCCAGGCCATGAATTTGAAACCTCTGCCTAGTGTACACAGTACAATAATATGGACCAGGGCATTGCTGTCAAGAAAGTGTTCTCTAACTTTTTTATGCTCCACCCAACATAAGGGGTCACCTTGGACTATCAAACTATCTCCTAGAACCACCTCAGAATCAAAAGCCAGTAAGACTTACTCTTCCAAGGAGGTGACCCAGAATCTCAATAGTCTTAGGGTTCAGTGTGGTTTTTCTTAAGGATTCAACCCCTATCCCATAAGGAAAACTTGACCTCCTAGTTCATTGATGCTAAATTTCAATTGAGGCCTTTTACCAAGGTGTCAGAAGACATATATAAGTATTACATTTGATATACATTTCTCTACTCATAATATTAGAAAACACTAAAAGATAAATACATCAAGTACTGTATGGACATTTTCCCTGGTCCTCAAATACTGCTCAAAACAGGCAGACACCCACTTTTTGAAAGTCAATCCAAAATCCAAGAGTTCACTTCTTCCTCCTAACCAGTCAACAAGGAGTGAAGAGAATCCACCCCAAGGCTGATACACTCATGGTAAGACCTAACAACAAGTCAATGACTAGTTAGTTGCTTCAAGAATTCTGAGTGCCTATCTACTTTCTGTGCCCTCTAGGACAAGTTTCTTGAGAAGAAAAGGTGGAACTAAGTGGGATAGGTCTAATAATCTTACCAGACAAACCTCATGTTTACTCTTTAATTCTATAAAGCAATCCTAAAAAGTTGGGGGGCAATAGAAAGAAGGGATATTCCTCTTTAAAGTTTAAATAGCCAAGTCTCTGCATTCTGACATGTTGAGGGAACCCCTTGTATTGAGTTTCTGTGGAGGACATGAGTGTTTGTGATGGGCAGTCATGGATGAGTTTCAGTCTGTATTACTGGTGGGAATACCTACATCAACAAGATGGGAAAAGAGACAATATCCATAGCAATGCAGGAGATCAGAGAATGTAGGCACATTGTCCCTATCCCTCCATTCAGTCAGGCCCATTTTTAAAACATTCACTTATTGACTTCTTTTTTCATCATCCCTGGCTATCAAGCTTTCATGGGTAAAGATGTGATATCAATTCCAGATTAGCTGAATAACAGATATAACAAAACCTGTAACTTTTTTGGATAATTTTTTGATTATTGATATCAAGTAAGTCACAACATAGAGAGACCTACACTCATCAGAGGTGGTCATCACAATGCTGGAAGAGGACCAATGAGGAATGTAAGCTGAAGGGGGATTCTCAATGGATGGCAGGGTATCAGTATTTCTGTTTGTAGATGATATTATGATTAAAGCCCTGGAACAATGCAGAGCCAACTAAATCAAATCCATAATCACTCAGACAATTCTGGCTTATTTATATACACAGGAAAAAAAAAACCAAAAACCAAAAACTAGTAGATGAAGTTTGCCCATTGTTCAGACTATTATCTGTGTTTGAAAATAAGTGTAAGCTCATATAACTAAGTCACATATTACAAGAAGACAATGAGTGAATGGAACAAGATGAGAAGAATTGACTGGATTGCCATTGGAAAATTATCCAGTGGTTTTAATGACCCCGCCCCAAACCTTTCCCTGAAACAAAGATGCATCATTTTAACACCAATATTATTCCAATCATATCATATGGCTACAAGTCTTGACTTATTCTTCAATGAATCATAGCTGAGGTTTAACCAAAAGTTTATAGGGAGGTGGATTTTAGGCATAAGAAATCCTAAACATATAAATATATAATCATGCAAAAGTGGTGTTCAGGATGCTGTCAAGGAGATGTATGACCAGAAAAAACAAATGAGATAGTCACATATCAAGAGTAAGGGATGATCAAAGGAAAAATTTAATGTTTTCCTGGAACATATACAATTTGCTGAGAATAAAAGGAAAGTTCCTAACCTGCTGAGATAACCCCCTGTGGTGAATTTATGTGGAGAACATGAGTGCGCATGATAGTCCTGCTGGATGGGCAGTCATTGATGGGTTGCAATCTACATCACTGGAGAGAATAGTCACATGAACAAGATCACAGATCCATTTCAGTATTGAAGTAATATCAATTTTTATTTATTGGTAGATCAGTTCAATCCCATCTGACTTTGCTCCTGGCCTTTTGTACTCCCTCACTCAAGTTGAAATATATGCAAAATTTCCCCTTTCCACATATGCTTTCAGGAAGATTGTACAATTTATCACTCAAAAATCAATAGCTGAACTCTTCATTTCCAAGCCAGGCCTCCAACATACTCCTTGCATAAGGAGTAGGGAGGTAATGAAATGTATTGATTATATTACCCAATTGTCAAAGATGAAAATGTCCTGATTTTTCTCCTTCATGGAAGTTGGGTTTCAATTTCTGTTTCTAGTATGCTACAACTTTACATGTTTAGATGATCTTGTCAAGAGTCATAAATCAGTGACAAATTAGTCAAAGGCACAAGAAACATGTAATTACAAGATTTACAATGTCCAGCTAGAGAAATACTCAGCAGTAGAGAATGAGCCAATGCATCTCTCCATCACACTATGCAACACAAATACCCTTAGAGGTAGCAAGTCTGACTATGGGTAAACTTACCTTAAAAATCAGAACGTACTTGAGTTGATGCTTGGGAACTTTTGAGTGTTTAAATGTGTGTTTATTTTATATTTACATGTAATGCAATTTACATATAACTTTTATTTATGTATCACACTCATATCATGCTTAAAGGCAAAATACTTAGATTTCTTATTTTTAATGACCTCCTATATGAGAAAGAGCTAGAGTTTGGCAGCCAATCTTTGAGAAACTAATTCTACTTTCTTTTTACCAGAACGCCCTGTTTGTCTAATAGCATATCTTCAGTACAATTCTTCTTCATGTAGCTTTGTTCTAATTTCTCATGTTTATTTGAGATTAGACTTGTTTGCCATGTCCTCAGAGGAGAGAACAGTTTTGGATAGGTAGAAGTTGCAAGGAGACAGACTTCAACATAGTATAAGGAAAAACTTCCTAAGGAAGCTACCCAATAGTTCAATGTGCCTCATAAAATAACAATGACACTTGTTGGAGGCCTTCAGGCAGAAGTTTGATGACCACTTCTTAGGAATACTGGAGAACAGATTCATGCTTCAAGGAATAATTAGTCAAGATGAACTCTAAAGTCCCTTCTAACTCTAAAATTCTAAGAGTCTATGTTTCTATGGAATGCAATGGAATAAAAAAGCATTTATTAAATGCTTACTATATACCAAAGATTATACTAAGTGATGGGGATCCAAACAGAAAAGAAAGAGAGTGGTCTTTTGGGTAAAGTAGTATGGCAAATGGCAAAGCTCAGAGATCCTGAAGACAGTGACAGGACAGATGGTAAGGAGCAATGAACATTAGAGAACAATGCCTGGGTAGATGGCTATACCCAGTTATCCTCCATTTTACCAGGCCAATTATAGTAGAGAGATGCTCAGCTTATCTAAGTGGTATGAATGGCAATGTCCCCAATCAATCATTGATTCAAAGGAGACTGAAGTCTTAGGATTGGCACAGAGCAGGGCCCTGATGGTTCCCCGGTTGTCCCTTGTCCAGTTGGGAATTTGGGCACCCGTCTTCATCATGATGGTTGCTGTAGAGCTAGAGTGAGGGGAAAAAAAAAAACTTTATTAACAAGAACTTAAAAGTCTTGGGAGATTTTAGTCTAGGTTTTATTTCCACTTTTGTTTTTTGTTTTTTTGTTTTTGTTTTGTTTTGTTTCATTTGTTTGCAATTTCTACTCATTACTCCTAGTTCTGGCCTCTGAGAACAAACAAAATAATTCTAGTCCCTCTGCCACAAAATGGCTTTTCAAATACTTGAAAGCAATTACATTACCCCTGAGCCTTCTCTTTTTCAAGTGAAACATGCCACATTCCTCAAACTTATATTCATATGACATGAACTCAAGGCCTTCACCATTCTGTCTTCTTTCTTTTGTCTTACCAATTTCTTTCCTGAACTGAACACAGTAATCCAGATGAGACCTGATGAGGGCAAAGTACAATGATATTATTGTTGGAAGCTATGCCTCTCTTACTAAACTACAAGACAAGATACATTGCCAAATGGTGTATGACCAACAATTACCTTAGAGGAAAGTAGAGGGAGAGATGTTTCTCACATAATCCAACTATAATTAATTGTTTTAATAATTGAAGAAAAAATTTAAAATTCACTTACTCACATATTATATGATATATGGAAAGACAAAGAGGGACAACAATATACTCTAAGTTGAACAGGGGATGCTACAGACCTGGATGTAGACATTTAATAACTAGCTGATAGAAGAAAACATTTTATGAAATCATATTAACTTGAGAAATTATAGATGCAAGCTAATTTAAGCTTCATACATGGCCATAAAATGATTAATGCAATTTGGCTGGAACCAAAGGGAGGCTTTGTTAAATAAAAAAGAGTATGATGTTAGATAAGGTTGGCATCAACTGATGAAACATCTTAAATTCCAGACCAAGGATTTGGGCTTTGTTCAGTGGACCATGGAGAGTCATTCATGATATGAAAGTGGGAATGATATAATCAGAGCTATGTCTTAAGAATAATCCTAGGAATATATCACTATACATGTATTATCACTCTTGATTCTCACAGCAGTTCCATGTTCATTCTGGTAGCAGCATGGACAATACACTCCAGTGGGGAGACTGGTTAGTAAAAAGAGAGGGTTAGAAGTCAGGGAGGTGGCATAAGTTATCAGAAAGACAGAAACACATTCAAGAGATTCTATGAAACAGTATATTGGGGGAGGAATAGATCATGCAAAAAAAGAAACAAAACATATTTAGGGCAAATGTCAGGAAAAAACCAGAGATTATAAGTTGACCTAACTAGCCACTGAGTCCCTTCCAACTTTTAAATTCTATATATTCCTGTGATTCTATTACCAGAAACAATAGATCATGGCAATGCAGAGAACAGTTTGACAATGAGTGTAGTAGCATTAGGAGAGGGGCAATCTATCCCCCGCCCTCACCAAGAGTCTGATTCACATCCCTGCAGCGGTGAGAGGGAAAGAAGGTGAGCTCTGGTAGAGGCCTGCCAAATAAAAATGCAAGCCCAGGGATAGTGGCCCAAGGCCTGATGAAGGAGTCATATCATGACATTTATTTAGACTAATAGAAAATGGAGAGCCATGAGGATTGAAGCCTCTGAACTGTAGTTAGGAGGCAGTAAATCCTTGCCCACTAAAGGAGAAAGCACCCTGGAGCAAAGCCGCAGTCACCTCACCCTAGTTAGACCTCTGCAAAAGAGCCTACTCCACAAACTTGGACTGGACATGTCCAGGACTATGGCAGTGATATGACAGAGTTAAACAACTCCAGAGATGAGATATCCTGGACCTTGTGTGTGGGAATTCAGAGAAGAATGAGAGAGGAATTCTTTATAGCTGAAAGAATAGTGGGCAAGTGAAAAGGGAAGGATGAGCCATAGTGAATATAAAGTGCTGCATTTTTTGGAGAAGAGATAATTTTTCTTATGGAATACACAACAAGCTTACTCCCTGAAGCTGCAACTAGTGTCATATGTGCCAGTAGCACTCTTAAATAAACCCATGTCTCTGCCATTTTATTCCTGACCCTAGAAAGCCATAAGACAGGACTAGGAGCAGCAATTATCATCTATTATTATCATTCACATGTATGAATTACATTGACAGTCCATAAGTTGGAAACTACTTATAATACATAAACTAAGAAACCTATTCCGGAAGATATATTGTTTATGAGCATTCTGACCAAGAACTGCCTTTACTGATATTGGATAGTCACTTAACTTTTTATTTCACTGTATTTTCATAGATAGTCACAAGAAGAAAATAATCTGTTATACTTTTGTTTTCTTGGCCAAAGAAAAATCTGTCATAATTAGGCTCTGTCAGGAGAGAAATGAGTCAGATTTGGCATGGTGGGAATTTGGAGACTAGACAGAACCTCAGGGATGGGGCAGATGGTCAGGGGTGGCCTAAATAGAAGGCAATAGGAGGAAGTCTAGACTGACAAGTAGCTGGCATCAGTCAGTCCTAGAAACAAGCATCAGACAGTAAACCTGATAAATAGGAGGAGCATGATGTCAGAGAAAGGAGGCGGTAAAAAGGATCCTGAGAGCAGAGAAACAGACAGGAATTAATGTTTCTAAAGCATAGGTCTGACCACGTCAATCTCCTGCTCAAGAACCATCAGTACTTCCTTATTGCCTTTAGGAAAAATAAACATAAATTCTTCTTTTGAGGCTTATAATCTTTAAGAATCTAGATTCGACCCATTTTTCTAATTGATTTCACATAGACTTACCTCATTCACTCTGTATTCCAGCCAAATTGTCCTATGTTATATTCCCTATTTGCAATACTCTATCTCCTACCTTCATGCTTAGACCATCCTGGAATGTTCTTCCTTCTCTTGCATACCTCTTAAAACCCCTAGTGTCTATTGAGGCTCAGTTCAAGTCTCACATTAAAAAAAAAAAAAAGGTTTGTCTGATTCTCTCAGATATCTGTGCCCATATCCCCATTAAAAAAAAACAAACTGTAATATATATGTTGGATTTATTCATCTGTGTACTTGCTGTTCCCTCTGGTAGAAGGTAAGCTCCTTGAGGCCAGGAACTATTCCATTTTGCTCTTGTATCTCCAGGGCCTAGTACAGTATCTGGTACTTACAATAAGGAAATACTTAAATGCTTGAAATGGAATAGGACACAGTGGAGGCAAGGCTCTTAGGGACATCTTTGGTAAGATAGCAGAACCTAACTGCCAGACTAAAGTTCAGAACACAACTCCTCTCCTTCAAAGGACTAGGCATGAGATGACAGAAGACATGACCCCTATTCAAAAAACACTAAGAGTAATTGAGGCGTGAGGGACCAAAGCATACACCCAGTTCCTGGAATATAAGACAAGGATTATTAATAAGGAAACATTCTAGTAACATTTCCACTACACCTTGCCATCTCTTTATACTGCTATTTTAGCTGCCAACCAAATGGGATTATTTCCTGAACTGTGTCTTCCACATCTTCTCTACCCTGGAAGAGTGCTGAGTAAGCATTCAGTAAATAGTTTTGGATTGATCTATTGTTTGGTCTGCCCAGCTAATTGCTGTAGGATCGATGGTGACAATTATTATAGAGCAATACAATTTTCAAGCAGGAGTGGAAATTGGAGGGCATTCTAGCCTAAACCCTTCATTGTAGAGATAAAGAAACTGAGGCCCAGAGGGTTCTATGATTTTTAAGGTTGAAAAACTAGTTAGTGGCAAAGCTGGAACTATAATGCAGGGCTTTCGACTCTCAGCCAAGTCTATATTTCAACTCCATCATTCTGCCTCCTTAGTAACAACATCACAGTTCCCTATTCTGATAGCCCATGGAGCATATGTGATTAAGTGATATATTTGGCACCCCTTTAGACTTTGGAAGTAGCTTATGAAGCACTTTATAAAGCAGTAAACAATTTTCCTTTCCTCTTTGCCATATTTCTGTTCTCTCACTAAGTTCCACCCAATTTTCCTTTGAAATATTTCTAAAGTTCCTCCTTCATTTTACTCTTGCTTCTAGGAGATCATAGGTAGTGGTGGGAAGAAATCTTTTTGGTGGTGTTTGAAGATTCCAAATCTGCTACTTTCTGTTTGTCTAACTTTGGACAAATCTATTTATCTTTTCAGTGTGTTTCCTCTTCCATAAAAATCAGAATTTGATGGTGGCCAAGGCCCTTTTCTCTTCCAAACACAGTGGCCCTACTAACCCCAGTCCACTTCCTTATCACAAAATCCTATAGCTGGAAGATACATCAGAGAATACTTTGTTTGACCCTCTCATTTTACAGATAAGCAAACTGAGGCCTAAGGATTTTAAATAACTTTCCCAAGGTCACATAAGTAGTAAATATAAAAAGAGGAATTTGAAAACAGGTCCTCTGACTCCAGAACCAGTGTTCTTTCCTATAATCACTCTTCTCACAACTTCCAATATTCTTCACCTTGCAAATTTACATTGTTTTGGTCATTAGCCTGTTGTTGGAGAAACAATCTCTTTAAAGTGTAAACTGTTACTTCACACCACAAATTTGGCAAAAATTACAAACATGAAAATAGTCAATGTGAGAGGGGCTGTGGAAAGACAGGAAAAAGAAGATAATTTGTATATCTTTGAACTGAGCCAGTCCATTTGGGGCAGGAGGGGCAGAGAATGGAATTATGCTTTTAAAAGTAACTAAATGGCCACTCTAAACCAGACATCTCAGTATGTAAGCATATATCCCAGGGAGAAAGGTCCCATATATACCAAAATTTTCATTCCATCACTTTTTGTGGCAGCAAAGAACTGGAAACAAAGTAGCTGCTTACTGAGTGAAGAATGGCTAAAACTAATGTTGGTACGTTAAAATGGTGACATGTTACTAAGCCAAAAGAAATGGCTAATTTGAAAAATTGAGAGAAGCCTAAGAAAACGTAATCCTAAATGGGCTAACATATAGTGAAATAAGCAAAACTAGGGAAATTACATGCACAGTGATTACAGCAACATAAATGGATAGAACAACAACAATAGCAAACCAAAACAGTGTATATTATAATAACAAAACAGCTTAGCAAGGAGATGGGGTAAAAAAAAAAATTCTACTCAACAGTAATAGCAATATTGTAATGGTGATCAATTGTGAAAGACTTAGTTACCCTGATCATGACAATGATCCAAGACAATTCCAAAGGACCAATGATGAACAGTGCTATCCACATCCAGAGAAAGAAGTGATAAATTCTGAATGCAGATTGAAGCACACTTTTGTTACTTTTTTTAGTTTTTTTTTTCTTTTACAGTAACATGGTTAATATGGAAATATGTTTTGCATAGACTTCAAATTTACAATTGTATCATATTTTGCTTGCCTTCTCAGTGGGTGGGGCAGGGGTAAGAGGGAAGGAGAGAATTTAAAATTCAAAATTGAAATTTAAAATTGAATAAAATAAAGTTAATGAAGTGCCAAGGTATGTTAAAAATAAAATGTGTCAAAGCTAAAAAAGAATGAAATGTACCACCTTCCTATCTTTGCAAAGATGATGGAACTCTAAGTGTGGAATTTTACATACACTACCAGATATGGTTGATGTTTTGATAGATTTTGTTAAACTGCTTTTCTTTCTTTTTTTTTAAATTTTTTTTCAAGAGATAGCTGGATCAGCAGAAGAGTGAGAATAGGCATATTCAGAAATGAAGGTGATATTAAATATAATACAAAAATACTTAAAGGAAAAAACTGTGAATTTTGCTCACCATATTTTGGTCACTGAACCAGGAAATTTCCTGACTGATCTAGATAATTAATTTGACAAAGGTTTAATGGTTAATATTTTCAGCATAAAATTTTCATGATGAAATTTGGTAATTAGGGTAGGGTTTATCTTCATGATCTATTTTTAGAATCTCATTGTTAGAAAACCACAGATAATTTTCTCAGGTTGTGAGGAAATATGCAAACAGTAACTTTTAAAAAACAGCAATTTTGGGTGATCTTCTAGAGCTAATAAAATGAAAAGACAACATAGATAGATGTCTACACTGAAATATCAAAGTAAGTTTCCACACTTTTCATCAAACGGAACTTAAAAAGAAAGTCTGATACTTTTATGTATAATGACTTTCTAGGATAAGTTGAAAGATAAGAAGACATTCTTCATGTGTTGATACATGGAAAATGTAAGAGAAATCTTGGCAATTCCCTGATCATTTTGTATCCATTTAAAAAGCCAAGTCAGAAGATTCAAGCCAAGAATTTCAAGATCTAATTCAAAAAGTTAACATTTTTAATGTGAAAAAGAGTCATTATTCCTTTATTGCATTATTCCATATTCCATTATTCCTTCCTCATTTCAAATTTTATGTGTGTGTGTGTGTGTATATATATATATATATAGAAAGAAGTTGTATTTATGACAAAGTCACATAAAAATAAACTTACACGTGGGCTTCAAATACAATATAGGGGAATATTTTTTATTTACAAACTATAAAACCCTGGGTTTGTTCATGATATGACCTGGCAACTTTATTTTGAGTAAGCAAGAAAACTATTTCCCTGAATGTTACATTATAGAATGACCAAATCATTTATTGAATTTCTTATTAATTCTAATAATAAATCCTTAACCTTAGAAACTAGGATTCCTACCCTCCCCCATAACCAACTTAATTTATTTAGATTAACTTTTCTTTTGGAAAGTGTCCCATTGTTTCAGCATTTCATTTATCACTTAGTGCATCAATGTTGATGAGCTTTCCTGCAGTTCAAAACTCTAACATGTGAATATCTCAATAGGGCTCGTCAATCACAGGGTTTCTTGTAATAACTTCAGGAAATTGTAACTCTTATTAGAAAATATTACAGTACTAGCAAAACATATACATATTGCTTCTGTTTTTCAGCTCTTGGGATTTGGAAATGATTAGGTTTTATTTCTGCTGATATTCCACTTGGGAATAAGCATGATTTAAAATAACAGAATAAATCTGATTATTAAGAAAGAAAAGAAAGAATTATACATGTAATATGTTGATATATTCCTTACTCAAATGAATAAAATCTATGAACCAAATTTATGGTTTGTCAATTAACCACAAACATGATTTTAAAATATATATAAAGATGGATGTAAATGTATAGATAGATATCTTTGTGCGGTTCAGTAAAGACAATTCAAAACATCAAAAATGCATGAAAGCAGTTGAGTTTAAAGCATGAAATTAAAACCTAATTTCAAAATTTAAATATATATGATTTAAATTTTGAGAGACCTGTAATAATATTCAGTAATATTATTCTATAATATTCTATAATAATAATAATTTTCAATAATAATAGTAACATTGTTATGATTCTTCAAGGCTTGCAAAGAAGTTTACAAATATCTCATTTCATCCTCACAACAAGCCCAGGAGGTAGGTTCTTGCTTTTACGTGTAAGGAAACTGAGGCTGACAGAGGTTAAGTGATTTGTCCAGGGTCACATAACAATTAAGTGGCAAAGGTTGAATTTGAACTTAGACTTTTTTGCCTCCAGATCCAGTTCTGTATTTGTTGTACCACCTAGATGCCTCTATGGGAACTAGATATAAATGAGAACTAATATAAAGTTAGTCTTGATTTCTTGTGCTTCTGTGTATTCATGTGTGTGTGTGTGTGTGTGTGTGTGTGTGTTTTCCCCAGACTCTCTGAGAAAAGAATTTTCCTGCTCTTTCCAAAAGGTTTGAGACATCCTGACACTGGTGTTCCCCACTTCCCTTTTCCTAATTCTCTACCCATGGTCAAACTAATATGTACCAACCAGAGAATGAATTGATCACTGTTTGAAACCATGTTCTTTATTGTGTTTCTGCTTCAGGAAGTAGCCCAAATAGCAATCTGCTGCATACAATCAATCTATATGATTACACGTCTTAAGTACCTACTATGTGCTTGTCATTGTGTTGGGTGCTAGGGCTATAAAGACAAAAATGAAAAGGCCCACACTGGAAGAGAAATGGACATACTCTGGTGAATATTTTAATTATCTCTTCCGTTTTCCAAGTTTCAGAATCTCTATAAGAATTTCAGCAAACGGGATAGATTTATTATTGGAAAAGGGGCAAGAGGCAGCAAGTAAATGTGGAGGAAAGGATGACCTAGAGATCTATGAATGAATGAATGAATTAAAAACATTTATGCCATCACAGATGACAGTGGTAATGATATGGGAAGGAAAGAATGAATTTTAAAGTAGGTAAAGTGGTTGCCAAGTAATGGTGCTGGATGAAATATCTGAAAGTGGCTACAGGGAATGATAATTATGCCAACTTCCTCATCTGAACCTAGGTATCAGAAATATAAGAAAGAATGACCTTTGGAGAGGATTCCAAGAGAGAAATAAAGATAGTGTCTTCAAAAGAAAATGAGGTTTCAGTAAGTGCCAGGAAGATGGAAGGGATGGGAGAGGAAGAGATTTGAAATGAAAGAGAATTTAGCAGTAGAACATGGATCCAGAGAATACAGTGGGAAGTGCAGACAGAAAAAAGGATGGGGGAGGGTGTGGGCTGTTTAGTATTAAGATGGGGGGGCACTGATGGCCATGCCTCCTTTGATGAGGCTTCCCACTTGATGCCCATTACATTTTATTTTGCCAAGTTTAATCAACCTCCACAAAGCTGAGCAAGTGTACTAATAGCTATTGGTCCAGTGATTGGTTCCTGGACCTTAAGCAAAGATCTGAGTTCAAATGTGACCTCAGACACTCACTAGCTATGTGAACTTGGACTTAACTTCTGTTGCCTCAGTTTCCTCAGTTATAAAATGGGCTAATAATAGCATCTACCTCCCAGGGTTGTTGTGAATATCAAATGTGAATATCAAATATCAAATGAGATATTTGCAAAGCACTTAGCACAGTGCCTGGCATATCATAGTACTACAGAAATACTTATTGTCTTACCTTTCCCTCATACTTCCTGGGTACTAATTCTATTCAATAAGTATTTAATAAGTGCCTACTTGGTACATGGCACTGTGTTTACCAAGTTTTTGGTAAAAGTTTCCAGGGTTAAAGGAGGAGGCAGACAAGGGTAAATTACCTCACATGAAAAGGAACAAAAATCTATTACAGTAGAAGGAAAGAAGGGAGGGAGATGAGCATTGTTTGAACCTTACTCTCATCAGATTTGACGCAAAGAGGGAATCAGTTAGGTATAGAAATCTAATTTACCCTATAGGAAGTAGGAGGGGAAAGGGGAAAGGGAGGAGGTGGATAGAAGGGAGGGAAGAAGTAGTAAGCGTAAAGAGAAGGAAAAGGGGGCAGGGCTGATAGAAGGGAGGGCAGACTGAGGGAGGTGGTGGTTGAAAGCAGAATTCTAGTGATGAGGGAAAGAGAGAAAAGAGAGAGAAAAGCATAAACAAAGGGGGAGAATGGGATGGAGAGAAAGACACAGATAGTAAGGAGGAGCTCTCCCATAAAATGGAAGCAGATAGAAGAGTAGATTAAGAATCATAATCCTACAATGGGTTGTCTAAAAACCTGGAAAGACTTATATGAACTGATGCTGAGTGAAATGAGCAGAACCAAAAGAACATTGTACACAGTAACAGCTACATTGTGCCATGACTGACTTTGATAGACTTAGCTCTTCTCAGCAATGGAAGGATCTTAGACAACTCCAAAAGACTCATGATGGAAAATGCTATCCACATCCAGAGAAACAACTATGGAATCTGAATGCAGATGGAAGCATACTATTTGCTCTCCTTTCCCTTTGTTGTTTTGTTTTGTTTCTTCTTTTTTGTGGTTCTTCCCATTAGTTCTAATTCTTCTTTACATCATGACTAATGTGAAAATAAGTTTGATATGAATGTATGTGTAAGTAGAGCCTATATCAGATTTCATGTCATCTTGGGGAGGGAGGAGGAAAGGGAGGGGGAGAGAATTTGAAACTCAAAATCTTGTGGAAGTGAATGTTGAAAACTAAAAATAAATAAATTAATTATTAAAAAAAAAGTTTCACTGTGTGACCCTGGGCAAGTCACTTAACCCCAATTGCCTTAAAAAAAGTTTACAGGGTTACAAAACAGCCCACCTTAGAATTATTCAGGAATTGCAGGTGACCTCAAAGGCTACTAAGTAAATGTCTAATTAACTAAATGGAAGTCATGCCTTCAGTAAATGTTGTACTAGAAGACCTCTGAGGTCCTTTCCAAGTATAAAATTTTGTGATTCAATAAGACTTTGTTTCTAGTCTAAGGGTCTATAGAATTCTGTCAATCTCTGTTCACCTTCTAAGTCTAATCACAGCTCACTTGAGGCTCTATACTTGAAAGTATACATTGGAGTTAAAAACTAGAAAAGCAAAATTATAATAGGAAAAACAAATTTTAATCAGAGGCCACATTTAAAATAGTTTGCTAAATTTACCTCAGTGTTTTTAATCAACCATATTAAACCATAAATTCTATTTTAATATATTAAATTCATCTACCTTTGACATTTTATGTCAAAAATATAACATCAAAGCAAGCAAGCAAGCAATTAAGGGGAAAGACAAAGGGAAGAATCACCTACTATGTGCAAACCATTTTACAAACATCTCATTTAATTAAGCAAAGCTAATGGCTAATTTATTTTTTTTTAAATCATGATGGTCAGAGTGGTACAGTAGAAAGAGAATCAGGTTTGGAGTCAGTAGGCCTGGGTTTGAATCTTAGCTCTGCTAATATTAGGTGTGTCATCTAATGTCTCTCATTTGTCAAATAAAGAAATTGGACTAGATTAGCAGGTTTTAGCAGGTCAGTGGAAAGATTCCATAGGATCCATGAAGTGGGAGAGGAAAAAATTACATCTCTATTTCAATGTACTTGGTTTCCTTTGTAACCTTATATATTTTTGAGATTTAAAAACATTATTCTGAGAAGGGGTCCATAGGCTTTTACAGACCGCCCAAGGCATCTGAGTTATACAAAAAGGTTAAGAACTCCTACACTAATTATCATTAAGGTTCCTCTTAGATCTAAATATGATCTTAAGCATTTGGCATTGTGAAAATCTACCAGTTGTGAGTTTTCACTTTCCAATTTGTATAATCATCAAGTTAGTATGTCCAAAATGGATTTGCTTGGGTTTCCCATAAAACTTCATTAACTTCAGCCTACTTCCTAGAATTTCATACTTCTGTTTATGAGATTTTCCAATTTAGGGTGAAAGCAACAATAAACTCAACTATTTAAAAATAAGTTGGACACCATTTTGTTTCATCTCTTGTTACAGAAAGGAATAATCCTGTAAGAACTGGAAGACGACTGAATATATAATCAGGAAATCTGGGTTCCAGTCCTGACACTATCACTAACTGGCTGCCTCAGGTATAGCATCTAGTCATTCTGAACCTCAGCTCCCTCATCCACAGAAAGTGAATAATCATAATACTTGACTTATCCGCTTCCAAGATAGCACAGTGTAAATTCTAAAGTACCATGAAAATATGAGCTATTACTATTGTGGCTGTTATTTGACCTCTATATATCTTATTACAATTCATTTTTCATCTTCAGTAAAAATCAACTAAATTCATATTTCATTTATTAATTTATGTTTGATGGTAATATGTGTTCTCCATAAGGCTATTCTACCTGTTGTTATAAACTCAGATGCTAAGGAAGTGCATCTTCTAAATACATATCTGATGATCTTACTAGCTGACTTCTATGGTTATTGTTTTAGTCATTATTAATAAAGGAAGGGAAGAGGAAAGAAGGCAAAGGAAGGGAAGAAGAGCAGAGGGAAAGAATGGACATAGGACATTAGGGAAGGAGAAGGAATCAACATTTATTAAATGCTTACAACAGGCCAGGCACTATGTTTTACAAACATTATCTCATGTGATACTTATAACAAGCCTATGAGGTAAATGTTATTATTATTCCTATTTTACAGTTGAAGAAAATGAGGCAGAGGTTCAATTACTTGCCCAGGGTCATAAAACTAACAAGTTTTTAAAGCTAGATTTGAACTCAGGTCTTCCTGATTCCAGGTCCAGTGTTCTATCCACTGCCCCATCTAGTTTCATCTAGGTAGCCAATATAAACAATCTAAGAAGTCTATGAAGATTTAGCAAAATCATGTTGGTCCCCTCTTTCCCCCTTTTTAAACATTTCATAATTCCTCACAGTTTTGTGTAGATGTTTATATTTGCCTGGTATGTCACAAATGAAAACATTGAGAAATGAATTGTTTGGTGGTCTGTTGAATCACAAACCATTATAAACCAGACCTCAATCTCTAGGTTACTAACCAGATTCTTCCTTTTATCTGGTGAGTAGTTACCAAACATCCCTACTTCAGATGGCAATTTGGAGAGATGACAGTTGAGGTGCTATGCTTCATTGACATGTGTCCAGGCAGCTAATGCACCATCACAAGTGATACTAATTGGCACCCAAGTGAATGACCTCACAAAGAGGCCTATAATTAAAGAGGCAGCGACTGAAAATGATGAATTCCCTTTTTACCTCTAGTGGTACTCCTTCTAAAACGGGATTTAAATATATCATGCATATTATGGCAGCAAGACAATGACCCCATGATGACAAAGAAATCATTTCTCTGATCCTGATAAACTAAGACTTTTTAACAACTAGTATGTCTACTTACAGAAAACATTAAATTAGTTATTACAGACACTGTTACAAAACGCAAAGGGAAATATTGTAGGCAACAAACCTGTGGTGAAAGAATAAACAAGAAGACAGCTAAAAACATGTTGACTCACCCCAATCACATCCACAGATTATACTGATACTTAATAAAATTCGTGTTTTGAGTTCACAGCAGGCAACTTCCACAATGTAGTTTAGCCTCAAGCAATATTCTGGTACAAAATTATGAACTACTCCCACCTCTCCCTTACATTCACGATTGGTGTTGGAGTGGAGGGAGAGCTCTCTAATCATGGGGCTATAAATATCAAGGCCAAAACCAGTCAGAACTTAAGAGAGTTAGATGAATCATTGCCGCCTTGAAAATAAAATGAAAAAGCATTCCTCTGAAATGAGATGATGAAGATAGCAGTTGAAAACCTGGGATATCCCTACCCTCAGTGGTTCACTCACAGTCCACTTTGAGACACACAAGTCTTCCTTAGGCAGAAATCATGTCATTGCTTATTTTCCAAGATTAATATTTTCTTCAGCATGTTCCATCACCACATGAAACCATTCTGGCAAAGGGAGAAGGTTAAAAAAAAAGTAACAGAGTTTTCTTTGTTAAAACCCCAAATTTAAATTTGCCATTCCCTCTGTTTCTCTGAAAACAAGAATACTATTCACCAAGTATTTATAAAAAGGGTTAGGGAAAGAAACAAGTGTGAACTTACAAAATTTAAAGAAAGGGAAGAACAGGTATCTGAAATAACTACCAAATAGAATTCAAAAGAAGGAAAGAGAAGATATTCCCTTTGATATTTCTGAATCTAAATGTCCAGAGTAGTCATTGAGAAATATAGGGATCTCTCCCCTACCTCCCCACCCCCCCAAAAAACTAGGGCATATATTATAAAATAAACAGCAACTCTCTCTACATGATGATTTCTCTGACTATCTGGCAAATATAATGTGAAAATCTTTACTACATCTGTATCTCTTATGACCTTGCCAAGATTGTTTATAACCTTCTTTTATATTTTCAGTGCTCATTTTTTTGTAACACCTGCTACTCTCAGAGGATGCTTAAGGTTGTTTGTTTATTTGTTTGTTTGTTTCCCCAAGTGGTCCTAACACTAAACTCAAAGGGATCATTAAATATAAAATGAAATTTTATGTCCTAAACTTATCCTATATAAAATAAACTAGATACCATTTTAAAACTGTGTGGTCCTTATGCATGCCAGTATTCTTATTCAACGCCCTCTGCCTCCCTACTCAATGAAATCAAAACACAGAATATTTTATCATGAAATGGATAACAGGGCAAGATAGGCACCATTTTGAGGAAGGCAATTAGGAATAACGAACTTAATTTTAGGCAGGTTCCATAATTTATGTCTCTAAACAAGACACTCTAGTGCACCGGTATTTGGCATTGTTTTAGAAGAAGGTTTTGTGTCCCTCTGCTAATGCTGTTTGTCTTAATGCATCTTGCCATAGTTCCATTAATCTGTACAACCTCAGCAAATGCAGACAACAGAGCAAGGCAGTTTTGGCAGAAGGACAAAGGACACTTTTTCTGGGCTCATAACAAATCGCTTTCATTAAGAACAAATGGTCTTAGAGCATTACTCTACTTTACCGCCTCCCCATCATGACAAGCCCAAAGGGTAAACCCAATGTTCTCTATAAACAATAAAGAAAACTTTATATCATTTCAAGAATGGCTCAGAGCAAGTGGATAGCTAATTGTTAAAAGACTAAACTTTATGGGGGAGGAGGAGATGGAGGAATGTAACATTGACTATATTCGTCTTTATATCCTAGACAATGATAATAGACAACATGAGGGGCAGTGATTTCTTGACTACTCGGCCATTTAAAAGCAAAGAGCTGGCTTTTTTGATGGTGCATTAACTAATAGCTTATAGACATTTTAGAGAAGTAAGCAGTTCCCTACAGTCTGAAATCTGTCAACACTGCCCTGGATGTTCAGGGAATTACCATGTCTACAACAAGCATCTTAGAGGAAGTGCTTGGAAGAATTGGAATATAAATAGACACAAAAAGATTCAAATTCTAAGTTTACAAAAATACTTTACAAAGGGCTGTGACTTTATCCAAATATGTTTAAATGTTGTTCATGAGCTTAAGGTACCTGTTTTTGCAACTCTTGTTAAACCTTCCTTTCTTATCCTGCTTTCAGGTAAGAGTCTCATAAAGATTATAATTTATAGATGGTTCAAAATGTGACCTCTGGCACATGGCTATTTTTAAAGCATGTTTTGATTTTGAAATAACTAAAAGGCAGTATTTAATACTTGAAAAATCACTTCCAAGCATACCCACCAACCACTCTTCATAATGTTATTTTATGATTCCTATTATGACATTATATCTTTACTATGCATTTATAAATCTTCATTTTCAGCACACTATAATTCAGCTGCATCAGGTTTCTAGGTATAAATGACTCTCTTTAAAGGGATGAGGGATAAAAACTGGCAAGTGGCTAAGCTAGAGCATTTCAAAACCTTATTGGCCTTGCTCCAGGCACAAAGTTAAAGCAAGGAGAGGGCATCTTCAGAACTACACTTTTTTTTAAATTAAGGATTGATTTGGAGGAGAACCCCAACCTAGCTGACTCAGAAGATTATAATTTTACATTCTGAGGGTGACTACCCCTCTGAGAGAACATTAGAGAATCTTATCATAAAATAATAGGGATATTTGGGATTTACATGAAATTTCCTCTATAAATAATTCTGAGCTATCTTTCATGTTCACCATCATCATTAAAAAAAAATTTTTGTGATATTGACAGTGATCTGTTTCTCCACAAGAAGCATTATGGATTGCTGTGTGTGTGAGAAGCAACCACAGGGCAGATCTCATTATTGAACAGATCCTTGCCTCCTCCTCACAAGGTAGATGATAAATAGCATTTTTACTTCTCTTCTCCCATCTACCTACAGATAGACTTTTTTTAAGCATGGAACCAATATTCCTAAAGAGGAAAAAGAATTTAGGCAAAGGACTCTCAGAATGTCTGAGAATAAATCTGGCCAAGGTCCTCTCTGTTACATCCCAATGTGCAATATTATACACTTCTCTAGGATAAAGAATTGAGCTCAGCTGTTGAGGCTCAGATGTATATTTCTAGGGTGAGTCCATGATGCATGTCACCATCACTAAGATACCCTTTTTGATGTACTCAGAGCCTGAGCCTAGCCACAAACCCATATGCAAGATATCTGGGGGAAGGCAGATATGACATGCAGACTCTTTCTTGCCTCTAGGGGCTGGGAGTAGGGAGTGGAGTGGAATTGGGAGCAGATAAAACATGCAATAACAGAGAAGAATGTGAAAAATCACTGAACTCCCATAGATGAGCAACTTTTACAATCCTCAAAAGCTTACACCTGCCATTCATTTCCACATTATCCAAGGCATTACATAAACACACTAAAACTCAGTTTATTTGACATCCATTTTTCCTTAGCATTTGTGTAACTCCAATGACATAACAGATAAAATGCTGAGAAAACCTTAAAGCATTATATGAATGCTAGCTATTATTGTAACCTCATTATTATTTTTACTGTCATCATTATCATCATCATCATTATCATTTTTTTTCTCTCTTATCTATGTGAATGAACTGCTACAGAATTATGGAGACATGGCTGTCTTCTTTCACAGTATCTATGTTAACTGTGTTTATTATTTTCACATTTCTATTGCATGAATGAGTTGAATGAATTTGACATTCAATGAAAGAACAAAAAGTATTTATTTAGTGTTTATTATGTGCCAAGTACTGTGCTAAGTATTGGGAATACAAATACAAAAGAAAGACTTTCTTTTCTCTCAAGGATCTTAGAGTCTAATGGAGAAAACAACACACATAGAAGAGTGGTGGTCAAAGAGGGGTGCTTCATCCTGGGGAGTTACGGGATAGTGAGTAGAACAATTGGATCATAGATTGGCATATCCTTTCCAGAAGCAATGGCAGTGCTGATTGTTTACAGTTGTTAAACAAGAAACTAAAACAGAAGCATGGTCCCTGGATTCTGAGCTTCTGAGGACTTAGCACCTGCTGGAAGTGGTCTCTACAGAGCCCATTTGGAGGGTGAAGCCACAGTAGCAGCAATAGTAGAAGGGGCCAACATGACTGAGCTGAAGAAGCAAGGTCCTAGAGAATTCAGACCTGAGGTAATTATCTCTTCCCTCTAAATAAAGTCAATTGATGAGACTTTATTCATAAATACTGTAGGCATTCTATTTGTATTTATGAAAATAACTTCATTTTTAGTGATGACCACTCTATATATTTGAAGAGGGAAATGCTTTTTCCAGAATTATAGACCATGTGGAATTTATTAGTTAGTGAATTAATTCTTTTTATAGAAACCAAAGACTGAATTTAAGGAATTTTCAGTTGGGGTAGCTCATAGGTTGTCAGACAGCAATAAGGATTCCAAGAAAAAAGCATCTAGGGGGAGAAATCCAAGCTCTAGTAGCTGTAGGCATGGTGAGATTTTGCTATGATTTGAAAATGAACAAGAAGGGAGTAGAGTCATGGCAGACCTCTGATCCCAGAGTTAGGAAAGTGCTAAAAAGAGCATCAATACAGAGGATATTTAACCAACATATGATAAATCATTGAACCCTGTGGTTTCCCAAAAGCACATGGGACCACCGCATAATATTCTAGAATGACCCAAGAGATAAGTCTGAACCTTAAAAGAACATCTTAGATGAGAACAGCTCAGAATAAGAGGTAAAAAAAACCTTCCCCAAGAAATAAAATCCCAGAAAATTAGCATGGACCAAATAGAAACTAGTAATTCCATGAAGCAACAGGAAATAAAAACAAAGTCAAGCCTGAAAAAATAGATGAAAATGTAAAGTATAACATAGTCACAAAAAATGTCCTAGAAAACAGATTGAAGAGAGATAATCTAAGAACCATTTGGCTACCTGAAAGTCATTACCAAAAAGAATCTAGAGATCATAGTTTAAAAAATATTGAATTAAATTGCCAAGATCTCTTGGAACAAGAAGGCAAAGTGGATATAAAATCCATTGGTCATCTCCTGAAAGAAACCCCAAAAGTAATACTCCCAGAAATACTATGGCCAAAATCCACAGCTTTTAATTCAAATAAAGATAATACAAGTAGTCAGAAAAAAAAGAATAAGTACTGAGGAGATACTGTTGGGATTGCAAATGATTAAGCAGTCACCACCATGACAAAATGTAGAGAAATACACAGAAAGATATTTCATTCAACAGAGAAATAGGAGGGGAAAAGGAGAAAGGAGAAGGGAGAATTAGAGGGAACACAGATTAAGGGAGGAATTAGACCTAAGAGAAAAAAAACCACAATACTCCCCCCCCCAAAAAAAACTCTAAGGACACACACATACACACACACACACACACATATGCATATATGTGTAATTATTTCTTTAGGGAGGTGTAAAAATTGGAAATTGAGGGAGTGTGCATCAATTAAGGAGTACTTGAATAAGTTGAAGTAAATAAATATAATTGAATACTATTGTGCTTTAAGAAATGGTAGAGAAGATGGTTTCAGAGAAACCTGGGAAGACTTGCATTGAACTGATGCAAAGTGAAATAAACAGTACCAAGAGAATATTTCTAGAACACCAACAATATTATAAAGACAAACAACTTTGAAAAACTTAGAAACTCAGAGGCCCAATGATGAAACATGTTACTCACGTCTTGACAGATAAGTAACCTTAGGGTGCAGAATGATCCTTTTTTTTTTAACATGGCCAATGTGGAAATTGTTTTTTTCTTGGCTATACATGTTTGTAACAGAGTTTTCATTTTTTTTTCTTTTTCAATTTGGGCTGGGGGTGGAAAGTGAAAAGGAAGATTGTTGCTGTTGAAAAAATTTAATTAAAAAAAGACTTACATGAAGTGATACAAAGTGAAATGAGCAGATCCTAAAAAACAAAATACATACTGACTACAACAATGTAAAAGGAGAAAAAAGCAACCAAGAACAATAGAAAAATGAATGTTTCAAAATTACAAAGAACATAATTTGGCCCTAATGAAGAGATGTGAGAAAACACCGCCTCACATTCCTTTGAAGAGGTATGGGGGTAGGGACGAAATATTGACAGCTGTGAACATTGTATATATTGTCAGATTATTCCCTCTTCCTCTTCCCCTCCCTCACCTTTTCCCCTCCCTCTCCTTCTTTCTCTCCTTCTTCTCCTTTACAGTGTATCCTTCTGAAGGGCTGGCAACAAGGCAGAAGGCCACAAGCATTTTTCTTTTTTAAAAATTCTGTACAGGATGGTGGGCAATAGAGATGATGTAAAAACAAAATATATCAATAAAATGTATTTTTAAAAATAAAGATGACTTGATAGTTGAGTTTTGCTTTCCTCTTTTTTTTAGGTTAGTGAAAACCAACTTTTGGACTCTTTTCTGAGAAAACCCATGAGTGGTGGGAGACTGCTACTGCTAAGAAGATCAGTGAAATTGGTTTGAATGAACACTATTTTTAATTTACTTTGAATTTCAGCATGCCTGCTTTCTAAAGCTTCTCTGATGATCTAAGGATGCTATTCCTTCAAATTGTTAGCCTTCTAATGACTTTCAGCCTCAGCCTGGGAGATTTGACTCCCCAAGTAGAAACCATGTAGTCTATCTTTTACCTTAAAATATTTTGTTTCAGAAATTATCCAAGGCAGGATTGTCCCATTCCTATTTTTAAACATCAACACAATGGCAAATGGAACATGATTTCATTTTTTTAAAAAAGTTAACAATATAAAATTGTAATATGTAACTAAAAGAGAAATAAATCAAACTAGTCAAGTCATTTTTACTCTGTAAGGACCCAAAGAATTGTTTGTCAGAAGATTCCAAATGCTTCTTGTCCTGGTTTTGACTTCAATTTACTGGGTCAGCTGTTTTCTTAATGTCTGCCTGGGCCTAGTAAAAATGGACATACTAGCAGAGGCTTAGCCCTTGGCTGGGTTCATTAATGAGGCTGTGAAAGTATTAAGCACTCAGTTATAGTGTTATGAGAATAACTGATAAGTCTAAAATGGATTATATAAAACTCTTTTATAAATTAGTAGACTAAAGTTCTCAGTAGACTGGGCACAGGGAAACCTAGAGAGATTCATGAGACCACTAAGTGAAGAGAACTTGAAATAAGGCTGATTGACTGAGAGAAGGTCTGCAAATTAGTTTGCCAAACGTCTAGAGAAAAGACTACTATTTCTTTTTTCTTCCTCTCACACCCAGTGACTAATACATATTATAAATACAGGCAATCCCCATCTTCCAAATTTTTGACTTAGAAATGACCCTTGCATACAAATGGTCTTTTTAGGAACTTATCTTTTTGCCTATCTTTAGCAATACTACCTACCTCCCAGGGTTGTTTTGAAGATCAAATGAGATAATATTTGTAAAACACTTTGCACAGCTCCTGGCACATAGTAGGAGTTATATAAATGTTAGCTATCGTAATTGTTATTATCAGTATCATTATTATTTTCATGCATCTGTGATCTCATCAATGCAAATGTCCAAACTGTCCATGGGGTTTTCTTGGCAAAAATACTGAAGTGGCTTGCTATTTCCTTCTCCAGTGGTTTAAGGCAAACAGAGGTTAAGCAACTTACCAAGGGCCACAAACAAATACATGTCTAAGGCCAGATATGTACTTGAGTCTTCCTGACTTCACGTCCAGCACTTTATCCATTGAGCCACCTACCTGCCTCCTAGACAAACAGAAGTTAAGTGATTTGCCCAAGGTCATACAACTAGTAAGTATCTGAGGCTAGATTTGAACTCAGATCTTTCTGACTCCAGGCCCAGTGCTCTATTCACTGAGCTATCTAGCTGCCATCAATACAGCCAAGACGCCCAGGTCATCTACTGCTTCCCAGGAGATTGCCAGTTATTTTGACTTTTGTCTTGACACTGGACTTCAATGACACTGGAAGCTTCACTTTGAGGCTGATGACTTTGTGCAACTCTGCCTCACTTAAATCCAATTCCTAACCCTGAGATGTCATTGTTCCTCTTCAAACAGCAACAACAATAATAACAAATAACTTCCTCCAAGAGTACAGATCATGGCCCATTCATGTCCTCCCATTTTGTGTGATTTTGTCCATGTACTCTCACAAATCTATCATGGGGGTCCATTTTTTTCCATGCTCCCCTAATTTACTTATTATATCACCTTTTACATCTAAATCATTTACCCATTTTGACCTTTTCTTGGTATACAGTGTGGGATGTTGGTCAATCCTGGTTTCTGCCAAACTGCTTTCCAGTGTCCCCAACAATGTTTATCTCTTTTAGAAATCCTTAATTTTACAAGTATGAAAAAAATATTTCTGTGTACAAAGTAGAACAAAAAAAGATTAGATATGAGATGTCCTTTAGAATATTCTGGGAGATGTCCTTTAGGATATTCATTATATGGGTATCAATGTAGCATGTGGCTTTCAGCTTGCTCTTTGCTCTTACTATATTACCCAATAATCTCCTTTGCTGGTAGAACATTACCCTGATAATATCTTTTATACTCTTTTCTTCTGCAATCCATTCATTCCCACCGTACATCTCTCCATTGCCCTTTGGGCAATTTATAACTTCATTTTCTCTAGAAATGCTAGAATTCCATGTTTTACAGCTGTATAACTGTGGAAGAATATTTATGTTTTAAAAATGGAAACTTGAGGTCATCAAAAGCATTGTATAATTTCCCAAAAGCAAACTAGCCTGCACCCTTTTTCCGATTTAATTATGAGCCCAATCAATTCCAAGTGTCTAAGATATTTGTGCTGATGGACTAGAACTGTGCCCAGACCATTCAAATGGGTGTCATAGTTTAGACAACAAACATTCTTCATTCTCATGTGATTTTCTCCCCCATATGTAGCTGTGATTAACTCTTTCATATAATTATGTACATAATTTAGGAGGCTCTACATGTTTCAAACTTAATGCAATTAGTACAACACCTGAACACAGGAATATCTATAGGATGTAGGAAAGTCCTTTTCCACTTTGACTCCTCAGTAGACACCCTCCATGATAGTAGCAAACATCTTTTAGTGACACTTGTCTACCTGTTTTATGCCTCATTTGCCGTAGTCAAAGGAAAAGAATAGAGCAGTTTTCAGAAAAGAAATCAAAGTTATCAACAGTAATACGGCAAATGCTCTAAATCACTACTGATTAGAGAAATGCAAATTAAAACAACTCTGAGGGGCAGCTAGGTGGTGCAGTGGATAGAGCACCAACCCTGGAGTCAGGAGGACCTGAGTTCAAATTCAGCCTCAGACACATAACACTCACTAGCTGTGTGACTCTGGGCAAGTCACTTAACCCCAATTGCCTCACTAATAATAATTTAAAAAAAAACAACTCTGAGATATTACCACACACACACTAATCAGATTGTCTAATGTGATGGAAAAGGAAAATGACAAATGCTGGAGGGGATGTGGAAAAATAGGTACACAACTACACTGTTAGTGAAGTTATGAAATAGTCCAACCATTGTGAAAAACAATTTGGAACTATGCCCAAAGAGCTATAAAACTATACATATTTTTAATGTCATCAAAATTACCTGTCATCTCAAGATGCTTAAAATGAATTATACATTTTCTGAAATGACCAGTGTGGAGATTTATTTTAATTGAATGTGTTTATTAATTACAAGGGTTTTTGTTTTTCTTTTTTGTAATTGGAGGTGATTTGTTAGAGAGAAAAGACCTGGTAGCACTGCAAAAAACAAAAAAGAAAAAGAGTTACTGAATTATTTTTCACATAAGGATGCAGAGGAGGCTCAGAAGGAAACAAAAATAAGGGCAGTTTTGAAAGAAAATAGTGAATTTGTTGTTTTCTTTAAAATACTCAAGGTTTCACATATAATCTTTTTTTGTTCTACTTTGTATACAGAAATTTTTTTCATACTTATAAAATTAGAAATTTCTAAGAGATAAAAATTGGTGGGGAAACTAGAAAGCAGTTTGGCAGAAACTAGGATTGATCAGCATCCCACACTGCATACCAAGATAAGATCAAAATGGATAAATGATTTAGATATAAAGGATGATATCATAAGTAAATTAGAGGAGCATGGAAAAAATGTACTTATCAGACCTATGAATAAGAGAAGAGTTCTGACCAAACAAGATATGGAGAGAATCGGGGGAAGTAAAATGGCCAATTTTAATTACATGAAATTACAAAACTTTTTCATAAGCAAAACTAATACAGCCAAAATTAGAATGAAATTGGAAAAATGCACAGCAAGTTTCTCTGACAAAAGTTTTATTTCTCAAATATAAAGGTGGTTGAGCCAAATTTATGAAAAAAAAAAGAGCCATTTCCCAGTTGATAAATGGTCAAAAGATATAAATGAGCAATTTTCAGAAGAAATCAATGCTCTCTATAATCTCATGAAAAAATCCTCTGAATCACTGATTAGAGAAATACAAATTAAAATAACTGAGATACCACCCCACACCTATCAGATTGGGCAACATGACAAAAAAGAGAAATGACAAATGTTGAAGAGAATGTGAAAAATTGAGACACTAATGCACTGTTGATGGAATTGTAAATCAGTCCAACCATTCTGGCTAACAACTTGAAACTATGCCCAAAGGGCTATAAAAGTGTATACACCCTTTGACCCAGCAATATCACACTATTAGATCTGCATCCCGAAGAGATTAATAAAAAAGGAAAAGAAACTATTTGTGCAAAAATATTCATAGTAGCTCTTTTTTGTGGTGGCAAAGAATTGGAAATCAAGGGGATACCCACCAATTGGGAAATGGCTGAACAAGTTGTGAAATATGATTTTGATGGAATAGTATTGTGTTATAAGAAATGACTAGCAGAATGGTTTCAGAAAATCCTGAAAACACTTACATGAACTCATGCAAAATAAAGTGAGGAGAACCAGAAGAACACTGCACACAGTAGAAGCATTATTGTAAAGATGATCAACTGTGAAAGTCTTAGCTATACCAATGAAGAAAATTATCCAAGACAGCTATAAAGGAGCTATAATGAAAAATGCTAACTACCTCTACAGAGAAATTTGATGAACTCTTAATGCAAATTGAAGAATTTTTTCAGTATTTTTCTTTTTTTGTCTGTGTTTTCTTTTGCAACATGGCTAATATAGAAATCTTTTACATGACTTTACATGTATAATCAATATCAAATTGTTACCTTCTAAAGGGAGGATGAGGAGTGGGAGGGAGAAAATTTGGAACTCCAAATTTAAAAAAAGAATGTTAATTTTTTTCATGTAATGAAATGTAAATGTAATAAAGATATGTAAATGAAATAAAGATATATTAGAAAAAGAACAAAATTCTAAAAGAAGAAAATTTAAATAAAAATAAAACACTTTTTTAGTTCATTTTTTTTCAGCAATCTTATGTTTTTGGCTGAAGGATACCCTCTAAAGCATTATTGTGTCCTATTAAACCTCATATTTTTTAATACTAAGTGAATAATAAACACACTGAGATCTTGCTTCTCTGTACTTGTAAGTCTATTTTGTGACTATATATATATGTGTGTTCTTTTGCAAAATATCACTTGAAAAGTCTCCCTACCCCTTTCACATTCCTTTAATTAGGATGATCTCCGTACATGTATTCTGATGAAGATTTTTTGGAGAAGGGAGAGCAAATGAATGGATCAATAATCATTGATATTGTCTTCATCACTTAAATTTTCTTAGTAATAATATCCATGAGTTGTTGATTTTTTCTTTTTTTTTTTTTGTTTTCTGTGTCTTCCTCAAATATCTTAAGAATTTATCCTTTGATACCTCCAAGATTATGCCTGTTCCTTTGTGTATACTTATCTACTACAACTGTTTTCCAGGTCTGTTTTCTTTAGTGTCATTTCTATTTCCTTTTGTAGCCCACTAGGAACTGTGATGTTGGAGTACAAATGTGGCACTCAGTTGACTTTGACAATAATCAGTCAACAAGCATTTTTAAACACTTATTATATACAAGGCTGGTTGGTTGGTTGTTGTTTTGTTCTCTAAGAAGACCAAAATGACATCACAATTTTGGAGTCAAGTTACAGTGTGTCCAATTGTAGTTGATCAGACCAACATAACCTCAGAAGACTCTATCACAAGCCGGGCACAAATATTCCATATAAATATTTGGAGTGGAGACGTCTCCAAATTTGTGGTTTTCATGTTTCTCTTTGAGCAATTCTGCTTTGTTCATAGAGTGCTGCATCTTTTTTGATGTGGGTATGTCATTCTATGCAGTCCTGTGACAGTGTCTCTCATGTCTCACAATCAATTCCAAAGCTCTTCAGAGAGATCTTAAGAGTATCCTCATATCACTTCTTCTGACCACCATGTGAGCACCTGCCTTGCATGCATTCTCTGTAAAATAGTCCTTTAGGCAAATGTACATTAGGCATTCAAACTATGTGGCCAGCCCATCAAAGTGATACTCTTTACAGCAGAGTTTAAATGCTTTACAATTTAGATAGAGAAAGGACCTCAGTGTCCAGTACCTTATCTTGAAAAATGATTTTCAGAATCTTCATAAGACAATTCAAATGGAAACAATTCAGTTTCCTGAATGGCACTATTATACTGTTCAGGTTTCACAGGTATTCAATAATCAGTTCATCACAATGGCTCTGTAGACCTTCAGTATGGTAGGCGACCCGTACCTCTTCTCTCACACACTTTCCTTCAGAGCCTCCCAAACACTGTGCATCAACCTCATCATCTATGTATACATCCCTGAAAAGGATATTGCCAAGGGAAGTAGATTTATCCACAGCATTCAATATTTCTCCATTTTCTATAACCAATGGTGCCATATGTGGATGGTGTGGTGCTGTCTGGTAGAGAACTTTTGTTTTCTTAGTGTTAATTTTTAGACCAAAATTAGCACAAGCAGCAAATAATTGACCCATACTTTGTTGCATTTCAGCCTCAGAGGCTGCATTGAGTACACAATCATCTGCAAACAAAAAAAATCTCTCCCTCTTCCAACTCTCTCTTTACTTTAGTTTTGGCTTATAGCCTTTTCAAGTTAAATAATGTGGTATCTGACCTTGATGCTGTTTTCATCTTTGTTGAAGGCATCTAACAACTTTGCTGAAAATATCATGCTAAAAAGCATGGGAGCAAAGCACACACCCTTGCTTTATTTCATTGGCAACTGAGAAAGCAAGAGACCATTGTGCATTATCCAGAATGCAGGCAGGTATGCCGTCATAAAATTGACATGACATCCTGATGAACTTGTCCGGGAAACCAAATTTTGACATAATTTTCCACAAGGTCTCACAACTGACAGTATCTTGGTCAGAGGTACAAATGTTGTATACAGAACTCTGTTCTGCTCCTGGCATTTCTCCTGGAGTTGCCAGGCAGCAAACACCATTTGTTGGCCCTTTCTGAAGCCACACTAGCTCTCAACTAGATGACCATCTTCCATGTGAAGGATCAACCTATTAAGGAGAACTCTGGCAAGAATCTTGCAGCAATCACTAAGACAGAGACTCTCCCCATGATTGGCACAAGACAATCTATTTCTTTTACCTTTGAAAAGGTGGACAATGGAGGCATTCTTGAACTCCTGGGAGATAACCTCTTCTTGCCATATAACCTGGAAGAATTCAATATACTTTTGTATAAGCAATGGAGTTTCCCTAAACACCTATACACCCCCTACAAGCTTTGAGTATGTTTTAGTAATAAGTTCTCAAAGTTGGACTAAGGATTTTACATAAAAAATTGCACTAATAAGTGTAAAGAATTTTTAAATTATTTTTTCCTGTTTTGAAGTCTCTCTTATAATATTGAGACAAAAGGGCTCAAAGTCCTCATGGATTCTTTTTATAATGAGTATTCCTTCAACCTATTTATGGCACTGTCTACATCAGGTACAGTGTTAAAATAGAGCTAGAAAGAACAAATAGTATGTGAAAACTGAAATTCTCTAAAGTTTCACATAATTACATGTCCCTAAGTTGATGTTTTTCTTATAGCTCTGTCATTAACAAGATTAGCTTCATAAGGTTTGAACAGGTTTTCACCACATGAACCAGTTATTTAGTTTAGGAGGTTGTACTAAATTGTATTGAGTCTTGTTACTGGTAGGTTTTAGCAGAATTACCTAGAAAATCTCTGCAAGTGACTTGGAACAAGGAAAGTGACTCTCCTAGGAGGAGCTCACTAGAAAGAAATATCCTGAGAATGAGGCCTATTTCAGAATTTTCAAGGGATGATGCTTCTAAGGACTAAACAACTACATTGGACATCTGGGATTCAAGATGAAATATGCTGATTAAACAGACATTGAGAGTGGGTTATTAGGAGAATTGAGGTTATTTAGCATTGATGATCATTATTATATTACTTTGTTTTTATTTGTTTGTTTGTTTGTTTGTTTCATGGTGTTTATTTTTGCTGAAAGAAAGGAAAGTCCTAATTCCTTTTACTGTTCCAGGTTCACGACCATTCCTTTGGCAATTCTTGGTCAACTTAAAAACCTCTTTTCTCTTTTACTACCCTCACCTGATCAAAACTTGAATTATGGAATAATGATGTTAATTGTTTAACATCCCTCAGGTGGAAGCCAAAGGGAAGCGTGAAGTTTCCCAAAATGGTTTAGTTATTACCCTAGTTAATTGTATGAGAGGATTTCCCTGAAGTTGAGTTTTCTGTTACCTTGGTGATATGTAAATCTACCCTCTCAACTCAGTCCATTGTGAACCCTCTAAAAGTAGTTTTATCTGTAACCTCATTTAGTTCTCTTATAGAGTCTGTTTAATGAGGTTTGTCTATTTAAGTGATGTATAAGACAATGACTATTAAACTAAATCTGTTCGTCTTTTATGAAATTGAGTGAAACATGGGATTATGATTTTCTGTAATACTCATGGTCAAGTGCACATCTTTCCTAGTATAAGTTTAAGTGTCCTAACTTACAGCCATTAATGTTTATTCAAATTGATCCCTCCCACTTGAGGCACTGGGAAAAGTTTGTCAGCAGTCTGGTCCCTACCTCTTCTTAAATGAATTATATCAAGCTATAGACAACATGGAAAATAAGGAGGACATGCTGATTCAAGTTGTTTTAGTGAACTCCCTTTGATACTTTAATGTAACTTTTCTGCTTCTAACTATTCTTTAACCATGGGAATTTTAGGCTTCAAAAAGCCCAAAAGGATGAAATAGTGGGAGAAATTATTTATTATATTGTGTAGGGAAAATTATTATACTTTTTAAATCCAATGCAACATGATTAAAGGTTGTCTGCAGTCAGAATGTTGGCTGACCTCAGTAACTTTCTAGAAATGTTAGAGATGGCTACAGGGTACTTTGCATTCTCCCATGTCCTAGATCCCTCCAAAGCTTTCTTGCTTTGAGTCCCCACACTCAGGTCTTATATAGGGCTCACCCAAGCTTGTGTTTTGGGTTCCTTGGTGTTTTGGTTTTGCCCAGATTTTTTTAGATGTTTACAGTTACATATATATGTATATATATATATATATATATATAAATTTACCTTGCTTTCAAGGTGACCTCTTGGCAACTTTGCTTAATCATACACATGTGGTTTGTGTATGAGAACCCTTGTCTAAATCCTATATAATGTAAATTTTCAAGATTTACGAGCCATACCTCCTTTTCAGCTTGTTTTCCTCTACCAAACAACCTAATAAGTTTCTTTGTAAAACTATTTCAGATTTGGAAGAGTTTTTTTTTTTTTTTCTCATGAACCATACAGGGAATTAAGCAGTCTTGAAGGGAACTAGGAAAAGTATAAGATGCAGGAAAAGAAAGGGAAGATTTCAGGAGGAAAGGATAGCCATTGTAAAGATATGGAAATGGGAGATGGGGTATAGTGGGTGAGGAGCAACAAGGAGGTCCAAGTAGCAAATTTTAAGGTATGAAAAGACTGAGAAAGAGGGAATAGGCCAGGTGATGAATGACTTTAAATCCCAGACAGAGTATATTGCATTCTCTCCTGGAGCCACTCGAGTTTATTGAGTGGAATAAGGGGGAAGGTGACATGGTCTGACCTGTGCTTTAAGAAATTCACTTTAGCAGCTTAATGAAAGATGGAATGGAGTAGGGAGAAACATGACACAGCAAGAACAATTAGAAGGCTTTTACAATAATCTGGATTAGAGGTGATAAGGGCCTGAACTAGGCTAATGACTATGTGAGTGAGAAGAAGGGGACTTACATATTTTGTAAAAGTAGAAATGAGTTTTGACAATAGATTGGCTATATGGGGTGAATTCAAGTGAGAAGTCAAGGATGATGCCGTGGCTGTGAGCCAGGATGAGCAGGAGGAGGGTAGTGCCCACAACAGTAATAAGAAAGTTGGAAGAACAAGAGGGTTAGGAAGGTTGGAATAATAGTTCTGTTTTAGATGTGGTGTTTGAGATGACCAAAGGACACCCAATTAGAGACACCACAAAGGGATCTGATGATGTGGAACTGCAGCTTAGGAGAGAGAGTAGGCTTGAAATAAAGATTTGGCAATAATTGGCATAAACATGATAACTGAACCTACAGAAGTGGATGAGATCACCAAGTGAGGCAGTATAAAGTGAAACTCATAATTAGTGGGCATGACACGGATGAAGAAGCAGCAAAGAAAAAAATAGAAGAATCAGTCAGACAGCCAAGAAGAAAATCAGGAGAAAGCTAAGTGACAAAAAACTTGAGTCGAGAGAATAAATAGGAGGAGAAGGTGACTTAAAATACCAAAGCTATAGAAAAGTCAAGGATGAGGCTTGAGAAAAGATCATTATATTTGGAAATTAAGAGATCATTGGTAACTTTGGTGAAGCAGTTTGAATTGAAGGATGAAATTAGAAGCCAGATTACAAAGGGTGTAAAAGAAAGTATGAAAAGTGGAGGCACCAGTGCATACTGGCCTCTCAAGGAGTTTACCTGAGAAAGGAAAGAGAGATGTAGGATAATAGCTAGTGGGGTTAATCAGATATGGGAATCTTGAGCCTGCTAGAAGGGGGAAAATAATATAAGTAGATAGATATTAATGTTCTAATAAAGTGCAAAGACATGGTTATAACTTTGTGAAGTATCAAGGAGTTTTCTGTCTGGGCTGGAACACCAATTTTCTATTTATTGATTGAAGACTGGTCGTGCACCCAGACAGATTTAAAAAGTTAAGCCTACCACGTCCTGTAAACTTCTTAAGAGTTAGAAAGTTTGAAAGTGGGAATAATGGAGCAATTTTGTGGAGTGTGAACTCTATACTCTTGCTAGAGGTCAGTGATGGGATAGGGCAGAGATTTTTTCCCTCAACTTCCCCCATCTGTCATGGCTTCTTTTTATTGATCTGCTCATTCTATAGGAGATTGATGGGCCTGAAGTCAGAAAGACTCTTCTTCCTGAGTGGAAATCTGGCTTCAGACACTTAGTAGCTGTGTGACTCTGGGCAAGTCACTTACCCCTGTTTGCTTCAGTTTCCTCATCTGTAAAATGAGCTGGAGAAGAAAATGGCAAACCATTCCAGTATCTTTGTTAAGAAAACCCCAAATGGGGTCATGAAGTATTAGACATGACTGAAAATGACTGAACAACAAGAAATCACTCTATAAGAGACATGCATCAGGGACTTTGGGGGGGAGTCAAGCAGATATACATTTTTCAGACTTTGAGAAAGAAAGAAAAAGCATTTAAATAAGGAAGTTGTTTTAAGGAGCATGAGCCATGGAAGCAGAGAAGAGAAATAACTAAAGGAGAATTAGACCTGAAAGCTGGCAGTTGAGTTGCAGAAAGGAACAGATGTGGGGAGTCCAGCAAAGCAACTCACCCAACAATTACACAGCAGCTAGGATAAAATAGTGTGAGGATTCCCTAAGAAGAGAAAAGGACATTAGAACCCTGAAGTCACAAGAATAGAAATTGTCTTGGCTACATGCGTTCTCTAAAAAGGATCCTCACTACCTGCTCTCTAGATTTTTGCCTACTTTTCCCATGGATAATGTGTGCATTTGTGATAGAGTATGCCCCAGCTTTATGAGGGAACATTTTGCTGTCACTAGGCCATTGGAGGAAATGCCTTTATTTTGAGCTAATTATGTCTTCTGTTAAGTATACCAGTAAGGGCTTTTGAGTTACAGTTTAAAGAAGTATGGACTTACCAACTATCCCTTGAAGATAGATAGATAGATGGACAGAGAAAGAGAGAGAGAGAGAGAGAGATTGATACAAATATTCTAGAGTTTTGGTTGATACAACATACATGTATATATATATATGCATATATAAATACATGAGAAAGAATGCATCATAAATCTATGTATGCATCTCTGTCTCTTTCACTATATATCCAAGTATATATATGTATGTATGTATGAATGTGAATATATGTATGTATGTATGTATGTATGTATGTATATATGTATGTATGTATGTATCTGTTGTCTCACCCAAAAGAATGCCAGCTTCTTGTGGACAGGGAATGTTTCTTAGCATAGTGCCTGGCACACATCTGGATTTATTGAGTCGTTTCTCATTTTAATTCTTTCGAATAGGTATTATTACCTGATTAACATCCAGATAGCAACTTTGGGGGAAAATGTTATTAAAAAGATGGATTTTTACATTGGTGAGCAGTTTAGGAATATTGAAAAGACTGCTCAGTTCCCCATATGCGCACCAGTCTGTTGTCTTCCTCCTACTCATTTCTGGACTTAGCTCGTCATCAATTGTCCAAGATACACATTGACATATTTGTGTGAATTCAGTCATCTGGTTTGCTTTCTAACATCTAACTGAAATCATATACACTGAGGAACAGGAGGCTTGACTGGAGAGGTTGAGTGGGAGAAGGGAGATAATTTTAGAGCAGGGAGCTAGGTTGGTGTGGCACTAGAAACTGAGGATCTGGGGAAAGTGGCCCTGGAAGGTGAGAAAGGGAAGGTGAATAGGAGGTGGGAGAATAGGAAGGATAAATTTCACCTATTGTCAAATTTTGCCTGAGGTCAACTCTATGCCCAGAAAAGGGGAGATAAGATCTTCTCTTCCTCCCCTTCCAATTCTTGGTCCTTTTCCTTTTCCATTGGTCTATGCTCTCTGCAGTTTTTGTTACTGATACAATAATGCTATATTATGAGTTAAAGGGGGTATTTGTGGTTAAGACTATACTCATTACTACAAACTCGGTACTGCTCATCATATTTTTCCCCCATAGGAAATTCCAATTTCTAAATACATCACTTATAAATACATTGTTTTGGAACACAACCTGTTTCTAAGTTGTGAATTTTTTTTGTATGCATATAATAACATTATCACAGATCTTGAGCTACAAGTAACTCAGAAGCATTCTAATTCAACCGTATTATTTTATAGATCAGGAAACTGAGTCCCAGGAAGGTTAAGTGATTTATGCAAAGTCACACAAACAGTGTCAGAGACAGAATTTGAACCCAGGTCCTCTGACTCCAAAGTCAGTGCCATTTTCACTGTACCATATTATCCTTTTGGTATTATCCATTTTTTCTCATTAAAACAATAAAATTTATTTACATTATAGGGAATTTCATTTTGCAATTTAATAATTAGTTCCTGTATGAAAATATTTTTTTGTTTTCTATATTTTAGCTTTGTTTGAAGAGTTTTTCTCTTCATATTCTTCATTCCTTTCTTTGTTATTCTTTTACTATTTTAAGGTAGGATAGCAGCAAGCAGTCATGGATAATATACTAAATTTAAAGTCAAAAGACCTGACTGAGCCACCTAGTACCTATGGGACTTTTAGTAAGCCACTTACCCTTCCTCAGATTCAGTTTCCATGTGGGGCTTGAACTAAATGATTTCTTAAGGTTCCTCATAGTCCTGACTCCTATCATCCCATGAAGCACTCCTTGAGCAATAATATCTAGGAAAATTTGTCAACATCTAGCTTTGTGAAGTGAGTAATGGTGGCCAACTAACTGCCCTCTGCTCTCAATTAAGCTGCCACAGACATCAGAGTTTTGCTGCGATGATATCCAAGAATTGCATTCCATAGCACCTCTAGATGAGAACATCACATAATGAAATCCTTCAGTAGCTAATTTACGAAAATGGGCTCAAAGATTATTCTTCAGCCAAAACTGTCTTCAGTAACAGATGTTATACAGACATTCCAGTGTATTTCTCTTTTTTGCACTATGGACATGAATTCTTCTCTAATAGTTACATTGCTGACAAGTCAAAGAATCATTGTCTAAGGTCCATGATGTCCAAAGTTTTGTTGTTGTTGTTTGTTTGTTTCGTTTTGTTTTTGCCAGTCATCATCTTTCGTCCCTCCCTGCTTTTCAACTTCAAAAAGGCAAGTAAAACATCTTATAATTGGCACCCTGCTTCTGAGAATCACTTGGGTTTCACCTTCAGTGCACATCTTCTATGAAAAGACTGCAAGAGCTCTGCCTGTCCATCCAGTATGAGTTCTCTGCTGCTTGATTGACATTTCATTTCACTGACTGGGTACATGACACATAGATGGCATTAAATTTTATTTTATAGCGTGAATTCAAACATATTATGCCTCTTCTCAACAGGTCTGTGTGCATTGGAACAAGAGATGTTTTCTTTTCTCTTTACCTCTGCAGTGAGAAAAAGGTGAGAAAAAAAGAGAGACTAAGGGAGAGAGAAGTACATGCATTATATAGATGATATATGCGTGGATCTATACATGTGTGTATTTAAATGCCTTATACACAAAATAAAACATTATGATGGGTTTTTTCCCTTCCAAAATGAATTTGTAACCATTTTATTCATGTTTCATATATGAATTTTACCGCATAGAAAGCCCTGAATGTTTGTTGACTGATAGATATGTCATCCAAGAGGATAGTTTACCTTCTCATTAGACTTGATTTTTTTCAATAAAAATGAATACCAAATTTCATAAAGTCCTAGATCTAGAGTTAAAAGGAACCTTAACCCTTAGAAGGAAAAAAAAAAAACACTGTGCAAAACAAGCATGGCAGTAAGCTACACTTTCAACATCAAATCCAATAAAAGAAAAATTAGTAAATAAGACTAGAGGGAACATTGAGGATCATCTAGCTGAATTCCTTCATTTTATAGGTAAGGAAATTGAGACCTAAAGAATTTAAATGATTTGCCCAAAGTCACACAGAGACTAGATTCAAGCCAATAATCTTCACACTATACTACACTGACTCCTTTATTGTACCAAAGCTTTGATGCCCCACCAAGGAAACCTGGGGAAATCTGAGGTCTACTTCCCATTTAGAAGCACCATCTTCACAGAAAATAAAAGAAAAAAAAGGGAAGGAAGGAAGGAAGGAAGAAAAAAAGCTAAATAAGTAACTATTAGCACCAAGGATTCCCCAGTGTAGATTTCCAAAGTTTTCTATAGCCCCCGAAAGAGGATTCCTCTGTCTCAGGTTCTCCATGGTCTTGTTTCTTGACTACCCATTGCTTTCTACCTAAAGCTTCTAGTTTGGGGGAATGGAAGGCCATTCTCTATCTCAACCCTTCCCAATTATGTGATTATGAGTCTTGCCTGCCTATTGTCTATTTCCTCCAGTTGATAAGTACTTTATATGCTCTTCACTTAGTATACTGATTGTTTGAGGGGCAAGAGAATGTAGGATATCCCTAGGAACTCTCTGCTCTTGGCACATTCTATGACCACCATAGCAAGGAACAAAATCATCAGGATTCTACTTAGAATTACAGTTATCCCTGGGAGATATATCAAAGTTCTTGTAATATGGTAGCAGGCCAGGAATATTCTCCTAACTACTTCTACTAGCTTCTGAACAGAGACTTACCCCAGAGCAAGGACCCCTTTGGTGCTCCAATTTATTAGAGTCCCCATCATAGCATTTATTTGATCCACATTCATTCCACAAAGGACAGATGGATTAAGCAAGATAATAAAGGAACAGGAACAGAAGGTGAAGGATTTATGAATGGTGGTGCTGCAGAGCTTATAAAAGTAGGTGGGGCCTGCCCGAGGCACTTCAGGTGAATGAGCAGCCAACTGGCAGAAATAAAGCAGTCTTCCTTTTGGCACTCCCAGCACCTGACACAATATAGTATATAACTTACATCAATGATTATGTTTCTTATCTTTCATTACTATTGTTAAAAAAAAAAAAGGCAGGGAAGTTTGAGCAGCAACTCTGACACTTACTGTGTATACGACCCTGGGTAAGTCACTTCTCTGGGCATCTTTTTCTCTAAACAGTGAGGGTTTTGGACTAGATGACCTCTAGGTCCTATCCCATCTCTCAGTATATAATCCTATGATCAAATGTACAACAATGGGAAGGAGTAATTCAAAATCACATTCCATGTAGAAATTAAGAAACTTATGATTTTTGCATCCATGTAACCATTTCTGTTCTTTCTTCCCTGTCAGGTGAAGGGAATACTTTCTCTAATATAAAATTCCTCATGGTCCTGGCATATGCTCAACCGTCATTAGTGTCCCAGCATCGTCATTCACTGGTGTACCTGGGACTGTGGCATGTACTCTGCCATGCAAATTCCATCACCTGTCACTGTGATTTGCTTGCCAATCAGAGCCCTTCTAATCTGGAAGGCTCATGGGTTATGATTTGATCTCTCTGAGACTGAGGCCGACAGATTATGCAACCCTAACTGGGTTTATAGCAATGGATTCCTGCCTATCCAGTAACACCGTGTCACAGGAGACACTAGGAAATATCATAAACATCCATCACTGAATTATAGGATCAGCAGGAAAACCACAAAAGAGAAGGAAGATGCTGCCCAGACATGAGGCTTTGGCCTTAGCCCACTAACCTTTCTGGCACATAAAATATCGAACACAGCTTGGGAACTTCCCAATTTTTTTTTAAAGAAAGTAAAGAAACTCAGGATAATAAGAGAACACAAGTAGGTGAAAGATTTACATCCATTGGCACTGCAGAACCCTTGAAAATGGATGGGGCCTGAGGCATTTCAGGATGAAAGAGTAGCCAACTAACAGGATGATAGCAGTCTTTCTGTAGGCATCTCTGGCACTTGGCATAATGTCTTACAAAAAGTATAGACTTGAAAAGTGGGGATGATGGCAGTGGTGTTGGGTATGGTGATTGATGGCAACCTAATCCCTCTTAGGGGAAGTGTAGCTTATCTCTTCCTCTTCTTTGGCAACTCCCAACATGCATATCAAAGACATAGTCTACTGAAGCTTACTCCTGAACACTCCTCTTTATTCTGGTAGAGGAGAATAACAAGGTACTATACAAAGGAGCATAGTGGCATATTCAATTTTAGTGGAGATCCTTGGCTTAGGAGTCAAAAGACATGAATTGCACAATCTCAGTTCTACTACCAGGAGGTCAAAAAATGCAACAGAACAAGCATTAGACTGACTAAAATTCAAGAAGATATAGGCTGGAGAACTGGTTCTGCCACTAATTTCTTATGTGACCTGTGGCAATTTTGGGGTCATTTTCCTCACCTGTAAAACAAGGTAATTGGACTAGATGTATAACAGTACGATGGAGAGAATGCTGGGTTTGCTGTCAGAAGACCTTGGTTCAAATCCTATTTCAGTCATTTATTACTGTTGTGACTTAGACAAGCCAATTAACTTCTCCAGGCCTCAGTTTCTTCATCTATAAAATGAGGACATTGGACTAGATCAGTGTCAAATTCAATTAAAGATGGATTCCTGCTATGGCACATTGGCTTAGAAAACCACAAATTAATGTTATCTATGTTTTGTTGTATTTTTTATTCTGTTAAATATTTCTCAATTACATTTTAATCTGGTCCAGGCTACACTCAGGAGTTTTGTTAGCCATGAGTTTTATACCTCTGAACCAGATGACTTTTAACTTCCTCTTCAGCTTTAACATTTTAGGAATGATCTTCATGCCCTGGACAATTATTTCTGTTTCTCACTTTACTTATCCGTAAAATGGGTGTCAACAATTCCTACCTTAGTTTCCTGCCTATCCAGTAACATCGTGTCTCAGGATAAAGATAAAAGCACAAAGACAGCTTTAATAGCATAGGAACTCCAGTTCCTATAAAAATCCAGTTCCTGATAAAAATCAGTGGGAAAGGGCTATGCCAACATATTCTTTTATTAACTTGCCCAGGAACAAAATGACGATCTTTCAAAACTAGTATCAGTTCTTTTAACAGAGCTTGACATGAAGGCTTACAAGCATGTTGGCCAAAATGTATTTGTATATAAGTGGTTAGACCAAAGGGCCATCATGCGTAAACAAGTTCTGTGTTTTAATTCTCCTTTGTTTTGTGCTTTCTTTATCAATATTTCTTTTATTTTTGGAGGAATTTTCTGGCATCAAAAAAATTCCATTTTCCCATCAGAGTACTGTCATCATCATCTTCCTCCTGTATCTACCATTTTCTCTAACTGCATGTAGACAGAGAATACAGAGAAAAGACTCATTTGGAGCCAAATGTCTGCAGCCCTGGACTATTGCCATTGTCTTTTCCAGCACACATGTAGTTGAATTGGATGTTACCAAGATGTCCATTTGTTCTGATTGACTGCGGCCCATTTATGTGCTTCCCTACAAGTGGAGGGGAGCCAAATAGATCCTTCCTAAGGTCCCCCAATACCCCATATGGAGATCAAAATATCAGTCTGCTTGCTTCTTCACAATGGGAGCCTTATGGAAGACAAACACTAGCTTGTGTGCTTCTTGCCTGCTAAAGAAATGTGTTGCAAATTGGAATTTGCTATTGCAAGAGAACAAATCCACTGGAGACAATCACATAGGAGATTTAGCCTAAGGAAGAGAGCTAGATTCAGGGAGGTGTATCATTAATTATGGCTTCCGCAGGCAGGTGCTCACCCTGTTCATCTGAGGAAAAAAAAAAGCATTGGGGGCCTTTGCTTTGTACAGTACCAGCCAGCCAGCTGATACCACCCTGCTCCTGTCCCCTGGGGGAGAAAAAAGGCCTTTTAAAAGAAACTAACATCATTCTCTATGTGTATAGCTACAGAATGCTCTGAGCTCTCTCCTGGGTACCCATGGTACCAGGAGAGAAATTAACATGAAAAACAAATGAGTTCTATGGAGTAAGGATGGGGGTAGAGATGTGGGAAAGGAGGGAAGATAAAAGAGATTTATAATTTTAATTTACATGTATCTTTGCACATGTATATATGTGTTTTCATGTTTATGTAAATACTCTGTTGTTTTAGAGAAGAAAGGGGGATAACCCTAGCAACTTTGAGATTCAGAAAATGCCAAACCTCATCTTCAAAACATTAGTTTACAAGCATATAGAGGATTGAATTAAAAAAGAAAAAGAAAAAAATGCATATCTTCTAGAAGGAATAAATCTCATAGGGCTGATCTGATTTCCTTCTATGACAGAGTGGCATTTCCAGAGAATCAATAGATAAAATCAGCCTGATTGTGTAAGGGGAATAATCCCCAAGTAAAGAGGCAAAATCTATTGCTGTTTGATTGAAGATTTGAGCTCTAGAAATGAAAATAAAATTATGTTCAACTCATGGAACGATCAGGTGAGTGTACAAGGTTTAATGTCTTGCCCAGGGGACAAATCAAAAGGCATTTCCCCCAGGATTCCCTGCTTGGAACTCTTGAATATTTTTGATTAATGTCAGAACCAGTATGTACAGTGGACACAGAGCTAACCTCAAAGTCAGGATAGCCTACATTCGTGTCTCACATTCAAGTTCTGACACGCTTGCTGTGTGACCCAGGGAAAGTCATCTAACCTCTCATTGCTCCAAATAATTCTCTAAGACTATAAGAAAGGGTAGACCTGCACTGATGGAGACTGTTTCCTTATTTGGGAGTCCTCCATAGGAATGAAACCATGTGTCCAGTTCCTACTAGAGTTCCTATGCTATTAAATGATTTAGATGATGGTACCTAATTAAGCTCATGGATCAAAAAGGAGAGGTGATGTGGGGATTGTTCCTCATTTCATAACTCTTACTATGATCTTTTCTTTTTATTCCCCCCAGGTTCCAATGCCTCATTTTAATTGTCCTTTTTAAAAATGTGTCCCTGAATGAGCTCAGGCCCCCAGACTCTTCCCCTCCCAACATACAGCACTGCCACCACATGTCTTTTCCTGCTCTGACACTCTGGTTGGGTCCCCTAGATCTTGAAGGCCAAAGTGAGGCCATCTCCCAGGGGTAGGAGGCTGATGTGAACCCAGGAATCCCTCAGGATTCACTCATTGAGATCTCGGACACACTGAATAGCCACATGTCTCTTCTGTGGCTTGTTGAACACTTCCCCATTCCACAGGACACTGCTAATAGCAATGATCCCACCAGACCGAACAAGTTTCAGACACTTCCCGTAATAGGTGCTACAATTCTCTTTGTCAGCATCAATGACCACCATGTCAAAGGTGCCCGCTGCCTCTTCAGCTAGCAGTTGATCAAGGGTTTGCAGAGCTGGCCTCACCTGAAAGTCAATCTTGTGCTCCTCACCTGCCTCTCTCCAGAAGCGCCTTCCCAGCTCAGGGAGCTGCATCAATTTCACAGGCTACCACCTGCCCAGCAGCAGGTAATGCCAGGGCCAAGCTCAAGGCAGTATAGCCTGTAAAGGAGCCAATATCCAGAGCCTTTTGTGCTTTGATGAGCCGGGCCAGGTTGGCCCTCACAGGTCCTCATGGAATGCCCAAATGCCCCTGTGGCTGCTCCAGGGTGAGCTTCCAAAGGCTCCGCAGCGCCGGGTGCTCCCGCGTGGAGCGGCTCAGCACGTACAGCCATAGGGGGTCATCTTCAGGGGGCAGGAGCCGCCGTCCCTGCTGCAGCTGCTGGGGGGTGGACAGCCACTGGGGGACCCTTCTCCCGAGGAAGACTCCGGTCACTAAGGCCGCCCCCAGCACAGCGGGGCCCACGACCAGCTCGGCGGGCAGGGAGAGCCGCGGCAGGACCATGGCTCCAGGGCCGGCAGGGACGCATGGGACGGTAGGGGAAGCTCCAGGCCGGAGCAGCTCTGGACGGCTTACTATGATCTTTTCAGGTGAAACCCTTGCTCCCCATCTCTCTCACCCTCTAGTTTTTTTGTTTGTTTGTTTGTGTTGGTTTGGGGGTGGTGTTTTTTTGTTGTTTTTTTTTTTTTTTTTTTGTCAGACCTTCAGGTGAGAATTGCAATTTCTGAATGACACTGAGAGAACTGAGAGAACTCTAACACAATATTAGCAAGTCTTAAAGCACGATATGCAAATTCATGATGTGATCTATATTTTTCTTACTCTCTTTTTTTTAGGCTGGCTCTTCAGCCTAAGTCATGTCTGCTAAACATGAGTGTCCACGAGGCTCTCTTATGGGCCCTCTCCTCTATATTCTTTTGCTATTCAGTTCCCATGGATTCAACTATCATCTCTCTGCTGATAATTCTTAGATCTACTTATCTACTATTTAGCCAAATATAAAATAATCTTTTTGCTTTTTAAAGCCTCATCTCTCTCCTGATCTCTAGCCTTATGTCTGCAACTGCTTATTAGACATGTTAAATGAGAAGTCCTGTAAACATCCCAAAGTCAACATGTTCAAAATTAAATTCATTATCCGTCCCCCAAAACCCTCTCCTCTTCATAACTTCCTTATTACTATTGAGGGTACCACCATCCAGTCATTCAAGCTCACAACTTAGGTGTCATTCTCTAATCCTCATTCTTTCTCACCACCCCTACATCCAGTCAATTGCAAAATCTTATTGTTCCTACTTTTGAAACATTTCTTGTATATTGATCCTTCTCTGTTTTGACACTGTCACCAGCTTAGTGCAGGCCTTCATTATCTCATGCGTGGACTACTGCAAGAGCCTGCTGGTTGGTCTCCTTGCCACAAGCTTCTCCCCATTCTAATCTACCCTCTACTCAGACGTAAAATTGTGCTTCCTTATACAGAGGTCTTCACTATATCAAAAAAATCCACCCCCTAGTCCCATTCAATATATTCCAGTAGCTCCTATTACCTCTTGGATCAAATAGAAAAATCCTGTATTTTGTTTTTAAAGCTAAGCTGGGCCCCAACCACGTGCTCTAATTCCATAAAATTGCCTTGCTATTCTTCAAACAAAACACTCCAACTTTTGACTGAATATTTGCACTAGCTGTACCCCACAGCTGGAACTCTATCCCTCTCTCCTTGCTTACAGCTGCCTTTTAGATTTCTTCAAGTCTTCACTGACTGCCTTCTCCAAGAAGCCTTTCTCATCCCTCCTTAATGATGTGCCTTCCCTCTGAGATTATATCCAATTTATCATACACATGTGTGTAACTATATATGTATATCTATATGTGTGTATATATCTATATCTACATATGCCTATATCTATATCCATATCTATATCTAAATTATGTGTATATATAGTTTGTACACTTGACAGCAGAGACTGGTTTTGTTTTTCTTCATGTCCCTAATGCTTAGCTCAATGCTTATTTCTAAATGTTGCTGTCAAAAGTTGCACAAAATTCAATTGTTTTTTTAAAGTAAGTTTAGACCATTAGTGTGCAAATTCATTTAAGTGGAAAAAAAATTCAGAACACATAGAGCAGCTAGGTGCTTTAGTGGATAGAGTGCTGCGTCTAGAGTTAAGAAGACTTATCTTTGTGAGTTCAAATCTGGCCTCAGACAGTTACTAGCTATAACTGGGTAAATCACTTAACTCTATTTGTCCCAGTTCCTCATCTGTAAAATGAGCTGCAGAAGGAAGTGGCAAAATACATCAGTATCTTTGCCAAGAAAATTCCAAATGGGGAAATGAAGTGGACTTGAATGAAAAATGATCAACAACATTCAGAACATATACTTATTGAAATTAGTTTTTCATTCATTAATATTCTCTCTATCTCCCTCCCTCCATATTATATACACATATATACACATATGGATATATATATATATTGATACATGTGTATGTGTATGAATGGGCATTTATTTTGATGGGGAGGAGTAACATTTTCATGGATGAAATCATAGATTCAGACTAAAAAAATTCCCCCTTTATGAATGAGCAACTAAATTTCTGTTTCCTGACTGCTAAGTGAGTATAAGAAACGATCACGGTGGTTTTCTATGTAGTACCAATGCCATCATAACTATATTAATATGTTGCTCATATTCCCAATACAGGTAATATGTTCAAGATACTTGCAAAAAAAATTTTCAAAAAAATTTCCCTCTCTTATTTAGCATACACATTTCTTCAGTACCCCCTGAACTTGAATTCGTGATTGCTGAGTTCTTGCCCGATCAGCCATATCATGAGTCTCCGCCATGCTTCTAACATTCTTTCTATCTCTCTTTCCTGACTGCTCCATTGTGACACCAACTGCCTTACTCATTGGTGCTATTCCCCCATCCTCCGTCCTGTGCCATTTCCTGCTCCCCTTTATGTGTTGCTACCTTTCCTTATTAAAATGTAAACTCCTCAAGAATAGAGACCATATTTATTTCTTGGTGGGTTTTTTCCCCCAGCTTAAGCACTTAGCATGATGCCAAGCCCAGATTAATTATTTAATAAATTCTTTATCTACCTATCTATGTATCTTAATATCAAACTTTTGGGAAAGTCAAAACTGATAGAATAATGGAGTCTAGTTACCTCTCCAAACTCACAACAGGCCTGACTTCTGCAAGATGTGTGGTTGCACAATATGTATTTTGGTGGTAATAATTATTTCATGAAGCAACTGATTTTTGGCTGCTTTACTGCAAAGATGTTGTTTTCTTGCAATTCTTCTATGTCAAAAAAAGTCTGAGAAAAACTAAAATTAGAATTAAACACATGACCTTCACCCTCAATTTCATCCCAAATACAGTTTTATTTTTCTGACTAAATTTGCATTTTGCTAATTAGGAAGTAGATGCTCATTTACCTTTGGCATTTGTTAAGTATTACCAAGTTACCATAAACACAGTAAACCTAATCACAAGTTGTGTTGATGACTGTAGATGAGTTAGGAGTTATATTCTTTCAAGATAATTGAACCAGCATTGGAAAGTGGCTGCATATGTTTCAGAGGAGATGGTCATTTTTTATTCTCAGTGACTTACAGGGTTAAAACAAGACATGGAATTGTATATTTTTATATTCTGATCTAGAGAGACATGTTTTCTCAAAAAAGAATTCCTCTCAGGAAGCTCTAGCATTAATACCTATTCATTACCATTTCTAGGATAATAATAGTAACAGCATTAATACTGGCAAGGCCAGGTGCATGGAGATAAAGCAATATACTTCCCTCTCTGCCAAATATAGGACCAGATTGCTGCTTCCCTCATCAGTTTCTTGTACTCTTCCTTTTGTCCACATGAGAAGCCTCTTTTTTTCTGTCATTCTCATAGTTAACTTAGTTCCAAGCACATAGCAAAAAAATTTAAAAATATTTGTGGAATAGTCTACTGTATCCTCTTGGGAAACTCTCTTAAATTCTATTCTCACTAATGAGCTGGATCCCTAGAGTTTAGACACATCTTCCCCTGCTGGTTCTGAGGGTAACCCCAAGGAGTTGAGGGTTATCTTTCCAAAGTCATAACTCATGAATCCTTTTGTACTTCCCTGCCTTCCCCTCTCCCATGATTATCAGTTGATTTCAATTAGTCAAATTTAATTGTTATTAATGGGCATTTACTGAGGTGATGTAGTAAGAAAAGTTGGTACAAAATACCCCACCCCCCTCCTCCATGAAAAAAAAAAAGTCTGTTATATACTTTGTAATACATACATAAAGTCCAGAAGAAAGTGACCTCAAGCTTAGAAAGCATACATGATGGACTTCTGAGAGCCAAGATGGTAGAGTAAAAAGTAAATTGCTCTCATCCTCCCTTGTTGACCTCTGAAAGCCCAGAAAATATTGCCCCAGGAAAACTCTGTTACAGCTGAGCCAGCATAAAGGTGGGGTGTGGCAGTGTTGTAGCCCAGGAAGCTTGAGGGATTAACAGAAAAGGCCCGTCTTGCTCAGGGGAAGAGGAAGCGGTACAGGATAGGAGGCATCCCAGCAAGCCAGCAGCAAGACCCACCTCAGCAAACCAGTGGGAGATCCTATGCCCCATGGTGGTGGACCAGGCAAGCGCCAACACCAGGACCCCTCACCTCTCCCTCAAGTGCTTCAGCACAGGTAAAGGAACCAGTAAACTCTAGCTCAGAAAACCACCATGTGTACCAGCAATCTGCAACAGCCAAATCTCCTGGTGCTTCAGCACAACTCCAAGCTGGCAGATCTCTTCCAGGATCCAAATATTCCAGTGCTTTAAAGAAGCCCAGGTGAGCAGGCATCCTCCAGGGGCCACATTCCCCATCCTGACCCCAGAGCTCCAGTGCTGGTGACCCCTGCCCAGCACCAGGTAAGCTGCCAGACCCCCACAGCGTCCAGCTGCCAGCATCTGAGGCCCTAATACATAAAACCAGTGACCAGGTCCCAGGCTCCCAGCACAAGAAGCTTGGGTTAGTGCTCCCTGCACTCTAGTAGGAGAGCTCCACTTTAAAAGCCAGGAAATAGGCAGACACCATGAGCAAAAAACAGAAATGGACAAGGACCATAGATTCTTATTATGGGGACAGGAAGATCAAAACACAAATTCAGAAGAGGACAACATTGTCAATACACCCACATCCCAAACCTCAAAGGGAAACATGAATTGGTCTCGAGCCCAAAAAGCCTTTTTGGAAGAACTCAAGAAAAAAATTTTAAAAGCCAAATAAGAGAGGTAGAAGAAAAATTAGGAAAGGAAATGAGAGATATGCAAGAGAGAGTCAATAGCTTGGAAAAGGAAGGACAAAAATTGTAGAAAATAAGTCCTTAAAAAATACAATTGATGAAATGGGGAAAAAATACACTGAAGGAAACAAGTCCTTAAAAAATACAATTGGTGAAATGGGAAAAAAGTACACTTAAGAAATCAACTCCTTAAAAAGTAAAATTGGCCAAATAGAAAAGGAAGCACAAAAACTCACTGAAGAGAAGAACTCCTTTGAAAAGTAAAATGGGCCAAATGGAAAAGGAGGTACGAGGAAACAATTCAATAAAAATTAGAATTGGGCAAGAGGAAGCTAATGACTCTATGAGATATCAAGAATCAGTCAAACAGAAACAAAAGAATGAAAAAATAGAAGAAAATGTAAAATATCTCATTGGTAAAACAACTGACCTGGAAATAGGTCCAGGTGAGACAATTTAAAAAGTATTGGTCTACCTGAAACCATGATGAAATAAAGAGCCTGGACAGAAATCATTAAAGACAACTGCCCTAAGGTCCCAGAACCAGAAGGTAAAGTAGTCATCCAAATTACCAATCACCTCCTAAAGAAGATCCCAATTGAAAATGCCAAGGAATTATTGTAGCCAAATTCCAAAATTACCAGGTCAAAGAGAAATACTGCAAGCAGCCAGAAATAAGCAATTTAAATATCATGGAACCAGAGTTAGGATTATGCAGGAACTTACAGCTTCTACATTAAAAGATCAGAGGGTGTGGAATATGATATTCCATAGGGCAAAAGAGCTCATATTACAACCAAGGATCAGCTACCCAGCAAAACTGAGCATAATCTTTTAGGGAAGCTGATAGACATTCAACAAAATAGGGAACTTCCAAACCTTCCTGTAGAAAAGACCAGAGATCAACAAAAAGTTTGATCCTCAAATACAAGACTCAAGAGAGGCATAAAAAGGTAAACAGGAAAGAAAAAACAACATGTGATTAATAAGGGCAAACTGTTTACATCCCTACAAGGGAAGACGACACTTGTAACTCTTGAGAACTATATCATTATTACAACATTTAAAAGGGATATACATACAGAGGGTGTAGGTATAAGTTGACTTTGATATGATTATAAAAAAATCTAATTAAGCAGCAGAAAAGGGATTGTTCTGGAAGAAGAGGAAAGGAGGAGGCAGACAAGGATAAATTACATCACATGAAAAGGCACAAAAACCTTACTTTTGATTTGGCTCAAAGAGAGAATAACATAATCAGTCAGGTGTAGAAATCTAACTTACCCTATAGGAAGTAGGAGAGGAAAGGGGAAAGAAAAGGGAGAGGGTGGGTAGAAGAGAGGGAAGAAGTAATAAGGGTAAAGGGGAATAAAAGGGAGGGAGCTGATAGAAAGGATGGCAGACTAAGGGAGGGGGTGGTTGAAAGTAAAACTCTGGTGAGGAGGGTGTGGCGGGGAATAGGATGGAGAGAAAAACACAGATAGTAATCATAACTTCGAATGTGAATGGGATGAACTTTTCCATAAAAGGGAAGCAGATAGCAGAGTGGATTAAGAGCCATAATCCTACCATATGTTGTTTAAAAACCTGGACTTACATGAAGTGATGCTGAGTGAAATGAGCAGAACCAGGAGAACATTGTACATAGTAACAGCCACATTGTAAGATGTGTAAGACTTTGATAGACCTAGCTCTTCTCAGCAATGCAAGGAACTTAGACAATTCCAAAAGACTCAAGATGGAAAATGCTATCCACATCCAGAGAAAGAACTTTAGAGTCTGAATGCAGATGGAAGCATGCTAGTTGCTCTCCTTTTCTTTTGTTGTTTTGTTTTGTTTCTTCTTTCTAGTGGTTCTTCCCATTAGTGCTAATTCTTCTTTACATCATGACTAATGTGAAAATATGTTTAATATGAATGTTTAAGTAGAACCTATATTAGATTGCATGTTGTCTTGGAGAGGGGGGAGGAGAAGGAGGGGGAGAAAATTTAAAACTCAAAATCTTAGGGAAGTGAATGTTGAAAACTAAAAATAAATAAATTATTTAAAAAAATTTAAAAAGAAAGAAAGTATACATGACAAAGGTTACTTAGAGCTCCCGGTTTTGCTATAATCATATGTGCGTGTATGTATATACACATATATATGTATGTATACGCATATATATACACATATACATATATGTATATATGTTTATCTATATATATTATATATAATATATATATATATATATCTCCCTCAGGCATGGTGTAATTTTTTTTTTCTGAGCTCTTTGTAGTGCCTTGAATCTACATATAGGATAAACATTGTTTTCTTGCAATTCTTCCTTGTCCAAAATAAAATAAAGTCAAGGTGGAAAAACATTAAAATTAGGGATAAACATAAAATTCTCACTCTCAATTTCACCCCAAATACAGGTTTATTTTTTTGGGTAAATTCTCCATTTGCTAATTTGCAATATGTGTTGTTGGCCCTGTATGCTGATATTGCTGTCAGCTATTCCCAGGATACTGCTAGAGTGCTCATAGGAAGATAAGAAGTTAAAAATCTTCCAGGCTCTCTGAAGCTCACAAAGTCCTCCCTGAAATCAGGTGGGGGAGGGGAAGCATAGGGGGAACTAGATTGAAGCTAAGGCTCTCTCCTCTCCAAGTCGTTCCTCTTCAAGGGTTTGGCTAAAACTCTCTCCTGGCTTGCTCTTTGTTTGAAATCTCTGATACCAATAAACTTGATGGCTTTAAACACAACCCAGAGGACTTGACCAAGTACTTCAGGCAATCTAAATCTTGTTGCACCTTGGAAAGCATTGAGGCCATGTTGACATCTACTGAAAAATCAAGATGGATTCTCACCCGATGAATGTTTCAAGATATACACATTTTGTCACTTTTAAAATGTCAGGTGGAGTAATTACCTATGCTGACTCCCACCCTTGCAACAAAAATAAGTTGATTATTTAAATGAAAATTTCTTAAAATAATTTTAATTGTTCACATGGACAGTATGGTCCTTTTATTTTAACCTACTAAATAGATTCACTGTTTTCTTAATGTTTATTATTTCTCCTGATATAAAATATTAGAAAATTTTATTATTTGTTTAATTTTAATTTTTATCTATCTGTTTTGTCTTTGCTTTAACTTTATTTCTGAATGTATTCCTCTTACTTTCCCTACTAAGAAAATCATCATTTGGAACAAAAATGAAAAAGAAGGTGCTAATCAGTTTAATAAAATTAATCAATATCCTAATCAAATCTGACAGTATATGCAATATTCTACACCCATAGTGTCCCACTTTTACAAAGAAGGGAGGGAACATCTCTCTCTTCTATGGTCAGTTTTGGTCATTGTAATTACCAAATGTCTAGTTCAGGGGTAGGGAACCTGCAGCCTGGAGGTCACATGTGGCCTTCTAGGTCCTTGAATGCAGTCTTTTGACTGAATTCCAGCTTTCCAGAACAAATCCTTTTATTTAAGGGGATTTATTCTGTGAAGTTTGCATTCAGTCAAAAAGCCACACTTGAGGACATAGAGTCAGATGTGGTCTCCAGGCTGCAGGTTCCCCACGCCTGGTCTAGTTTCATCAAAAATTATCTTTTTCAATAAATCTATTTTATACATTAAAGGTACTTGGATTTGCTTTATAAAATCACTACTACTAAATGAATTTTTTAGCATGAATATGATATAGTACTTTTAACATTTGAGCTGGATATTGGAAAAAGATAGCTATGCTCATTAAAATAAATGAAAATCTTTACATTTACCATTCAGTAGTCATTTTCAAAACAAATCACAAAATACAAGAATTCCAGGGCTTTTTACAATTCAAAGAGAAATTTAGGCAGTATCTACAAGTTGAGAAAATGTTAGAAATTTATTTTCTTCCAAAATGCTTTTGTTCACTTCATTCATGTGATTTGTTCCCACAGAAGTAAGCTTTCGTCCAAGATTTATTTTTTCAAATATTTCTTGCTCAACTGGTCCTTTAGACATCCTGATAAACCTTAACCAAAGCTAGTCTCATGTTCCCTGTAAATCTACTTTGAACATGAATATGTTTTTGTGGTGCCTCCTTTTAGATCCCCCTAACTTTCCCACAAACAGAGGCATATAAAATGCACAGAAGAGTAATTGCCCACTGGATTTTTTGAAACACTATAGAGAATTAGCTACTGACTAAGCTCTGCCTAGGATATTTTGCTATTCTAAGTACTAGATCTGTCTCCAAAATAAAAGTAAACAAACAGTAGCAAAAGTAACAAATAATTTCCATATTTTAAAAAATAATACGCAGGTGATTTTTAAAGGACTATCAAAAAAGCTTCTTTTCTGTTCCTCAACTTGAGTTTCTCTACGTACTTAGTGAGTCACATTATATATTAGGAAACAAATTTAACTGGAAAAAATTAATTCAGTTTAAGAATTTTTAAGTGCAAAACGACACTTGCTCAATTGTGGCCATGTTTGGGCTGTTGTATAGAGCCCATCAGTCATGAGTTAAATAAAACATTAGGTTGAGAAAGGAAATGTTAATAAAGTTGTTAGTCTTTTTCAGTCATGTCCACCTCTTTGTGACCCCATTTAGGGTTTTCTTGGTAAAGATGCTAGAATGGTTTGCCATTTCCTTCTGCAGCTCATTATACAGATGAGGGAACTGAGGTAAACAGGTTTTAGTGACTTTCTCAGGGGTCATACAGCTAGTAAGTGTCTGAGGCCAAATTTTAACTCAGAAAGATGGATATTCCTGGCTCCAGGCCTAGCACTCTATCCACTGAGCCACCTAGCTGCACAATGTTAATAAAGGCAATCTACTAATTTTTAGATTACTCATAGCCAATAACCCATTAAAGACTCCGGCCTAGATACACATTTTAACTCAAAAGATAGTTTTCTAACAATTAAAAAAAGCTAATTTATCAACCCCAATATAGAACTGAGAGCTGAGAATCTTGTTTCTGGAAATTAGATGATGAAACATCCATCCCTCCTCCCAGTAGAGAGCTCAGGGATTTGGGGAGGAAATGTCCAAACATAGTCATTTTTTAATCCAATTTTGCACAACTATTTTTCTTTGTAAAAGGGAGGATTCAGGGTTGGGATGACCGGATATTAGGAAATGACTGATTTTTTTTTTGACAATTATCAATAAAACTTTTAAAAATGGAAATGCTAACTGGATTTCATATACAAATTAAAATTTTCTCACCCTGAAGCATAGACACATACAAAATAATCACCTGAAGATAAATTGAGCTTCAAGTGATATAATTTTTTGCACGAATCAAGTACTTTACACTAAATTAATAAGGGTGTTCATAATCACTTTCTCAGATTTTTTTAAGTGTCATAATGGTGCTCCAGACTAAGCACTAGTTATCTTGGCATTCAAGTCTTAGAATCCCCTGAACAAATTGCATGGTCATGACATCATGCCAGAAAAATGAAAGTCAAGGTTTTTATAAGTCATAATATATTGTTCTCTCAGTGACCCCCTCTGCAATCGCATTAGCCTAACTCCGTGAAAATCTATTTGAGCGACAATTTTTCATGTGTTCGATTGATTGGGTTTCAAAAAAAAAAAGGAACCCACTGTGGTCTGGGTGACTTTGTTTTCAGAAAATTTACTTTGAATCTGATAGTAGAAGGTGCTGGGGGGTCAGGAGGGAGAGCAGACATTTTTCTACACTTCAAAGGCAATTGAAGAGAGCTCTTTGTCTCCTTTCATTGTTAAATGACTTTGCCTCTAATAATGCCAAGACATGGGAAAAGCAGCCCAAGATTCCCTTGCTGCAGTGCAAACTCAATTAAACAGCGACAGACACCAAAGCACACAGAGTATTGGGGAAAATCATTTAATTGAACTCCTACTTTGTGCAGATGCCAGTCACATTATTCCTTCACAGGGTAACTGGTTCACAATTAGATCTGGCATGTGGTATTCGAGCCAAGCCATGTGCCTGTTCAGGCTTTCATTGATTTTCCTATTGCCTTCAGTCCTCAGCTTCAGTAGCTCTAGCCTAGGTAGGCCTGAAGTTTCCAGGCATTATGAGTGTCTGCCCTACGAGAATCCATTTCATTAACATAATTGCATGGTGCCCCAGTTTGGGGTGAAGGAACACAAAAGCTCTAGGAATTAAGTTTCTTCTTAGCTTCCAAATAATTTTCTGCTCTGGAGTCTGATTGGCACTCAGTGTTCTCACAACAGAGCAATACGATCCCCACAATTCATATCACTTTCAATGATTCTCAGCCCATGAATGCTGCCCATGCATTCCATTACTTCAAAAATGTGGGAACAACTGCAAGTTGACTCTGAATATCCATTGAATAAACATCACTGGACAATATCTCAGGCACATGCCCACACTACTTTAGAGCTCAAGGCAGCTGCAGTTGGGGAAATACTATTTATTTTTATAAATTTAGAGGTAGAAGGGACAGTGGAGATAACCTAGTCCAACACCCCTTATTTTGCAGATGAGGAAACTGAGGCACTGAGAGCCTAATAGACTTGCTTAGGGTCATAGAATTAATAATTTTCTAAAATGGGATTTAAACCCAGGTCTTCCAAATTACAAGTCTAATGTCCTGTCCATTATACTACACTCTCCAAATTTATTTCATGGACCATTTAGCAAATATCCATGCAATGTTTTGATATAATCAAGACTATGTATTATTATCATAAGATTATATTATAGGTAGAAATGACCATTGTGTCCAACTAATTTCTCCTTGTCATTTGACACATGAGGAAAATGAGGCCCTGTTAGTGGAAGTGATTTTCCCAAGATCACAGAGGTCCCAAGAGGGACAGGAACAAAGTTCATATTAAACCTTTTGCCTCTAACTTTAGTGTTCTTTCCCCTCCACTTTTTACCCATCTTGAATGAAAAGGAGAATATATTTATAAATTTCTACTCTCAAGTTGTTCTAATTAATTATAGTTTAAAAAATTAATTATTGATGCTTTCATGATAAAATCTACATAGTTTTACTATAAAATTAAATACATTTTTATCATCAAAAGGTAACTTACATCTTTTTCCTTGATTATGAAGTGTGTGGGGAGGATAAAAAATTCTTCTAAATAATATACTGACATCATAATATGGATGATAATAACAATAATAATGAACTTGTACATATCATTTTAAGTTTTGCAAGGCACTTTATATATATCATCTGACCCTCACATCAACCCTGGGAGGCAGGTACTCTTATTATCCCTATTTTTCAGATGAGCAACTAAGGCTTAGAAGTTACATGATTCATCAGGGATCACATTACCAGTAAATATCTGAGATGGTTTAAACTCAAGTCTTTCTGACCCCAAGTCCAGAACTCTAATTTAGTTGCCAAATATAGAACCAAATACATAACTTAAAATACCACAAAATATATTTAATCTTTAGAGCAATTTCTGTACCTTTTCAGGTACTTACTGAGAAGAGAGTGACAGATACAAAATTGTAGAAGTGGTAGAGACTTAGAGATTATCTGATCAAATTTTCTTATTTTAGAGATGAGAAAACTAATTTTATCGATGATGAGTTAAGTGACTTGCTCAAGGTCACACAGTGGCAGAATATGGACTAGAAGTTAATATTACATAACTCTCAGTTCAAAATATTCCCAAATTGCAATACGATGTCTCTGCCTGATTCTGAAAGAAGACATGAAGAATAGGAAGAATATGTTGATATCACTGAATGTCCTTGGGCTTTTGATTATTATAAGCAGTGAAATCATCACTTCAAAATCCACTCATTGGAAAAATAGGGGCTACCGGCCTTCAGTGATTTGTGCCATAAATTAGGGAAATTAAAAAAAATAATATCCAGTTTCCAGACTGGGAGAAAAGAGGGAGGGGAAAGAAAGGAAAAGAAACAAAAAAGGAAAGAAAAGAGAATAAAAAAAAAGAAAAAGGAAAGGAAAAGAAGAGAAAAGGAAAGGAAGGAAAGAGAAAAGAAAAAAGAAAGGAAAGGAAAAGGAAATAAAAGAAAAGAAAAAAGAAAAGAAAATGTCATAAATCAAGGTGACCAAAGTTAATATAAACTTAATACAGGGTCTCTGTATTAAGAAAATCCATGTCTATGTAAGCCCCAGTTTCCTGCACCTCTAACTTAAGTCATATGAAAACAAATTCCATGAACTAGCAGCCCAGGACAGTCAAATTTATGGTAAGACAACCAAAATGAATTCACTGTCAAGCAAGGCCAAGACCAGGTTGAAGGAAATTGGGAAAGAGATAGTTAAAGTCTTTGCAAGTTGAAAAACTGTTACCCTTTTGACCTGTTACCAAATTTCTACTTTACCTCTATTATATGGTCCCCTCTAATGCTTTCTCCTTTGTTTCTCCCACATACATGCACACAGATGCATATATACACACAACACACAGTCCTTCGCACAGAAGAAAAGAGTCTCAGTACATTATATGTGAAATTACAAAGACTTTTGTCTTTTTCTGTCAGCAGCTGAGGAAATTTGCTGGTAACATTCCTTGATGAAATGGCAGGTAGAGGACAAAATTTATTTTACATTTTATATATACATATATTTTATATATATCATATATTTTGTATATTATATATTTATGTGTGCATATTAAATATATTATATGTAGATGTGTATATACACATCTACATATGTAGATATACATACGTACATGTATATATATGTTTTATATATATATAATATATATATATACTTATACAGATATGAGCAATGGAGATCTTGGCCGAAGTTCACGATGGCAAAGAGGGAGAGATAAGCTAGGTTAGCATGTAAAATCACAGCAATAAGTAGTGCCTAATGCAAATCAGAGATCTGCATCAGAGTCCAAGACTCGCAGAACAAGCAATGGGGATCAGATGGCAAATACCAGCAGGACCAATTTTCCAGTAATGACGCTAGGTTTGTCTGTACTGAAAACTGCCACCTCCTCCTTCCAGGCACTGAGAGAAAGAGAATCAACTGCAGATCTGGGAGAGAAACAAGTGCTGGGTAGATTAAGTCCCTAACCCTGCCTCTGAATGCAGAAGATATTGCTTATAACTTCCTTCCAGAGCCTTACCTTTGTCAAAACTTGAGACCCAAGTGATCTAAGGGAACTTTCCTTTGGTGACTTGTAGCTCACATTTCCACAGTAACTCACAGTTTACAAAATGCTTTACATACATTAATTATCTCATCTGATTCTCAAAATAGCTCTGAGGTGGATTTTTCCCCCCCATGGGGCAGGGGCAGTAGTGAGGCTTGGTCTAGACCTGGAATTTAATTCCCAATTGGATTCCTCTTATGGAAACACCCCGCACTGATGCAGATCCTCAATTCATCTGTAATTTATAGTGGAAAGAATTGCCAGGAGGGCACTGAGAGGTTGTTAATTGTCAATCAATTAATCAACAATCTTTTACATTATTAAGCACCTACTATGTGCCGGGCATTGTTAATAAATGCTGAGTGTACAAAAATGAAAGTGAAGTCAAGTCCCTAAATGTGCCAGTGACCCAGAGGGTCTCTCAAAGGAAAGACACTGTGAGTTCACACAGACCCAGATGAATCCTGAGAGGGAAGGTCATGGGGTTGATCACAAAAGTGGTGGGAATAGAGTGGTATGCTTCATTTTCTGGCTTTACTGTCACCCCAGAGAAACTCCAGGAAAATCTGTAAAACAACAGTTAAGTTTCCCCATCATGTGAGTTAAGGGACCCCCCCCCCAGAAAAGATAATGAATAATATGAATATTAGGTATAGGACCTAACATAAGAATATTTAAGATGCAAACTATTTAAGGAATAAATATAGGAAGCATAAAGCAATTAACTAGCTCATTACACTCATACTCCTTTAGAAAATTTGTGGGACTTTGGGGGACTGTTGAACAGAAATTTCTTCATTTACCTGGGATCTGTACTCCCTGAATAGCTTACAAGGTTCAGATGTCTTCAACAGCTAAGGTAGAGTCTTTTCATTCCTTCAGCTCTGAGACTTTTCTGGGAGTAGGCACACACAACTGGCATGTTAATGAAAGGACATGAACCAAAAAAAAATGTCATATAGGTATTAAGCAGCAGACTCAAGAGATGAATTCAAGTCCAGTATTCTAAATTCAAAGTTTTTGTTTTTTTTTTTCCAAAGAGGTCAACCACACTTGCCCTAGAGACACATCACTTGCTATATAGAGGAAGTGCATTTAAGATGCCTCTTGTTTTCTCTGAGTTTATTGTGCCACAGAATCATGGAACCATCATTTCAACTAGGCTCAGTCATTTAATTCCATCTAGAGAGAAAGCAGCTGTAGTCACTTAAAGTATTTGTTCCCTGCTACCACCCTCAAGAAGTACATAAAGCTAGTAAGGGTATCCATCACTTTGGGAAGGTGCTTGTTCATCTCAACCTTTTCTTTCTTCCCTTTCATCCCTCCTTGGGGATACCTATCTAGTTATACAAAAGCCAAGTGGTTACACAGAACCACACTGGCCACATTACTAGGAGAAGGACAGTGAGATATAAGTAAGTAGGGCTACCTCCTCCTTGTTCTGTAAAATCACTCCCTAGGGATTCTAGCACACATTTTTAATTAGCTTGTTTTAGCCTGCATTCAATAGGAATTATATTAATTACATATATAGTGTTTTAGTTTATGAGATAACTTTAGGATATAGACTTGGTTCCAATGCTTGAAACTCAAGGTAGGAAATACTTCTATGATCATATGTTTTTTCAAAGGAAATATCAATGTTCTGGTCAGGGACTCATCTTGAAGCATAATGGGGGCTGTAGGCAGCTGCTCTCAAGCAGTACTATTAAATGCCTGAAAAGACACCTTTATTTATCCTTATCTTGGACTGTCTCTCATTTTATGGAAGAATCATGGCCCTGTTTAACTTGTTATTCTGCTCATATAGAAACCAGCTGGGAATACAGGGTCCATTTTTCATTCTCTACTTGATAATGAAATGATAAGTTGGCAGCCGTAATTGTTTTTACCACATTACTCATCACAGCGACATAGTGTTGATTCATCACGTCATGGAGGAATTCACATTGATTGATTAGAAGCTATTATCATATTTATTGTCCCCAAATATTTTCCTTCTGGTCCAAGGCAAACCTTTGGAACTAACATATGCAAGCTCAGGTCAGCAATGAGTAAAATCTGACCATACTGATATAAAGCAATAAACTATGTTTTATAAGACTAAAGCATTTGTACTACCATTGTCAATGCATATGTGTATACATGTGTGATATGCGTATGTATCTAAGAATTTCACTCCAGTTAAAGTAACTACTGGGAGTTGAAAGGACAGCTATGAAACATAGATTTAAAGCTGAAATGGACCTTAGAGGCCATTCCTGGGCCAAAATGGACCCTCATTTTACAGATGAGTAATCTCAGGACCAAAGCTGTAAGTAATCGTAATGGGATTTGAACTTAGTTCCTCTGACCCCCCCCCATCTTTCTTCTGACCTCCACTGTCTCTAATGCCTTAGAATATGGCATGATTTGAAATTTACTGAAGTCATTGGGGGCAGCTAGGTGGCACAGTGGACAGAGTACTGGGGCTGGAGTTCGAGAGACTTATCTTCCTGAGTTCAAATCTGGCCTCAAACATTTACTTGCTATGTGACCCCGAGCAAGTCACTTCACCCTATTTGCCTTAGTTCCTCATCTGTAAAAATGAGCTGGAGAAAGAACTGGCAAGCCACTCCAGTATCTTAGCCAACAAAACCCCAAATGAGGTCACATAGAGTCAGACACAACAGAATAGCAACAGCAACTGAAGTGATTTGATGTTTTGCTTTGATGCTATAGATCTTGATATCACAGTCCATTGGAATAGATAGAATCTATTAGTTTCAACATCCTTCAACATTGACTCACTAGCTTTTTTTCGAGGCTCTGTTAATCATGTTTTTTCCTAATACCACTGGCTATTATTGTTCCCACTTTCCTCAAATTGGATTTGGTTTACTTATCAATCAATCAAGAACAATTCATTAAGCATCTTCCAAGTGTCAGGCATTGCAGTATTATAGTAAGCCCTGGGAACACAGATAAAAATGGGCCTATCCTTCCCCTCAAGTAGTTTCCTAGAGGGAAACACACACACAGAGAGAGAGAGAGAGAGAGACAGAGACAGAGAGACAGAGACAGAGAGAGACAGAGACAGAGAGAGAGAGTTGTAGTTGGTGATACTTGAAGGGAGATTTAAAGCTAGCTGGACGTTTGTGAGGAGGAAGAGTGTCTTAGGCATGAGGACAGCTTGTGCAAAATCATGGAAATGAAGATAAATTTTTACCTGTTTGTTAAAGTGGCTTTTCTATGCAATGCATGTCACCTAGTAATATATAATAAACTGGAAAGGTAAGAGCTGAACCCAAATGATGAAGTGTTTTAAATACCAAACAAAGGAGTTTCTATGTTATTCTCTTGGTAATAAGAAATCCCCAGAAGTTTTTGAGCAGGTCAGTGATGTGGCCAAACCTGTCCTTTGGGAATATCACTTTGTTAGTTGTGTGGAGGAGGAATTGTAAAAGCCCTGACTTTATCTAGACAAATCTTATGTCTTTCTAGTAGAATGTAAACTCTTTGAGGACAAGGACTTTTTTTTTCATTTGTTTTTATATCTCTAGCTAGCACTTCAGAGTGCTTGAATACAGTAGGTAATAAATGCTGGTTGGATTGAATTTTTGAATTGCTATGTGCAAAGTACTTTACTAGGTTTTAAAGCCATAGGAATGAAAATAGAGAAACAGAGACAGACAGAGACACTAAGAGCAAGAGACAGACAGAGACAGCAAAAGAGACAGTGACCGAGAGAGACAGAGACAGAGTCTCTATATCAAGGAATTTATCTACTGGGGCCATTTGGGTTGCTAATTTGTAAAATTTATGTAGAATGGCAACAGGCAAAGGAGAGTTATAGACAAAGTATTCAAAGGAAGGAAGATAATATTATTTTTAAGGGAATTATTAGGGAAAGTTTCATGGAGAAGATGGGACCTGAGCTTAGTCTTTAGAAAAATTACGATTTCAGCTAGTTGGGGTGAAGAGGAAGTATGTTTCAGGTGTAGCAATGGTGGTGGTGGGAGGAGTGAGTGAAGCAAGTTGGGAAGGGGTGACAACAGCCTAAATAAATGCAAATTAGATAGTACAGTTAGAGCCAGGAAGATAGATGATTGCTAAATATTTGTGGTGTGGGGCTGGGGGAGGCAGAGAGTAAACTATGTGAGATAAAGGGGACAATTGAAGCTAGGCAGGTAGTTTGGAGTTTTATTGATAAGATACTTCAATGCCAGGCTAAGGAGTTTACAAGGTGCTATTCAAGTTGTTTGAACAGGGAAATAACAGAAGTAGACCTGGGAGTTACAAAAGCTATTTTGGTAACTATGTAAAGAATGGCCTGAGGAGGAGAAGTAACAGTCAGAAAGTTATTACAGTAGTCCGGGAAAGAGGTGATGAGAGCCTGAATTAGAGTGGTTAGTTTTGAGGGCAGTGCTTCTGCGCAGAGTGAGGAGACTGACTTCAGCTTTTACCCAGGTGCATTAGTCATTATCTGACCAAGTTAATATAGCTTCTTCATTGCACTGTCCTCCCTATGTCCTTTAACCTCTATCTTTTGACCTTCTAAATTCCCTCCAATTTATCAGTTTCTTTTAGAATCTAGAATTAACTTTAAAGACCAGTCCTACTATATTTATCTTTTGAGCTCATGCCATAGGACAGTTATTTTCTTAAAAATCATGATTTTTTAATTAAAAGGGTCTTTGCACATCAGAGACCCCCATTCAAGGCAAAACAGTCAATGGGACTCAGCATTAGAACAACCTCTACTGTCCTTCCCCTTTGCCCTTAGCCAACACTTTGGCTGTCCAGACCCCATCAAGGGAGGCAGTACAAAAGAGTGAAATGACTGCTCACACAATTAGGATAAGATGGGAGTCAAGAATTCTAATAATTCCCTTCAGAGGATCACCAGTTCTTACCATATAATCTGGCACTGTCTCCCAAAGTACACTGAGCCTAACCATCTGCCCAGTCTCTATGGCTTTGAGAACCTAGGGCCCTGTCATATAACTGACTAATGTACCCTAAGAACTTCTGGGCCTTTGTACCTACCCTTCATCTGAATTCTTATATGTACTGTTTCCCTCAATTAAAATGATTTACTTGAGAGCAAGGTCTAACTTACTTTTTCATGTGTATCCCAATACTTAGCATTTAATAAAATGTTTAATAATTTTTATTCATTCATTCATACGTAATCATTAGAACTTGATGGGACCTGAGAAATCATTTAGTACAGCTTCCTCATTTTACAGATGGGGAAACTAGCCCCAAGAAGTTGGGTCACTTCATATGACCAGGTAATCCTTCTAAATTCATGTAGAAATACCTAGTGCATTATCCCTGGGAAAGCCACAAGCTTAAAGGTATCATTACATTTCGAGAAGGTTCTAATTATTGACATTTTGTTGTTGTTGTTGTTGTTATTGTTGTTACAAGCTGAAATTTGCCTACCTTCCAATTTTCACCTATTAGTCCTATCTCATCCAGCTGGGAACACAAGCCAACTCTAATACCTCTTCCAAAGGAAAGCCTTTAACATAGGTAAGGAGAACAATTTTGTCCCTCCACCCCAAAACTAATCCAACCCCTGTGTCTTTTCTTCTCCAGAACAAATGTTTCTAGTTCCTTCAAAGAATCTTCATATAACCTGATGACATCCTAGGGAACTTGCCGTTTTGTTTTTTTTTTAATAATTATCCTCTTAAAATGAAGTACCAAAAACTAAACACAGTACTCCAGATATGACTAAACCATTACTAAGCACAATGACACTGTTATACCTGTGTTCTGGATGCTAATTATATATAGGTAGTCAGATGGCACAGTATATATAGTGCTGAGCCTGGAGTCAGGAATACCTTAATTCAAATCCAACTTCAGACATTTACTAGTTTTGCGACTTTCAGCAAGTCACTTAACCAGTTTACCTTGGTTTCCTCAAATACAAAATGGAGATAATAAGAGCTCTACCTCTTAGAGTTTTTGTACGGATCAAATGAGGTAATATTTTAAAGACCCTGGCATATAATAAGCACTATATAAACTCTTATTCCCTTCCCTCTCTTTCTCAAGTACTTTGCCTGCCACTTCATACTGTTGATTCATATCGAGTTTACAACCCCCTAAAACTTTAAAGGTGTTTTTTTTTTTCCATAGACCTGTTGGTAAGTCTGATTTTCTCCATCCTACACTTGCATTGTTATTTTTTTTTAAACATAAGTCTATGGCCTTGAACATCTCTATTAAATTTTATTTTGCTGTATTTATCCATGGGTCCAGCAAGTAAAAATTCTTGTGAATGCGGATTCTGTCATCCAACATATTATCTATCTCTTTTTGCTTTGTGTTATCCACATATTTCATAAGTATGCCATCTATATTTTCATTCAAGTCATTGACAAAAATGTTGAACAGAAAAGGGTCAAGGACTGAGCCTGACTATATTGTACTATAGATCTTCTACTGGGTTGACATGAGTTCATTAATCAACACTCCTTGGTACGGGTGTTTAAACAACAGCATATGCAGCTAGAGGCACCCTAGTGTAGTAGATGGAGAATTATCCTAACACATACTAGTTGTGTGACACTGGCAAGTCATCAGTTTGATTTGTCTTAATACTAGAGAGAGTCATTTATATTTAGCATAGCTTTTTGTCTATAAAAAATAAATATCTTTTCCATATCTTACTGACATCATACATTGAGTGACTTTCTACTTCCCTCTGTTGGGGAAACCACAGACCATTAAACATAACCTAAGCTATAATGAATGCTGGGGTGAGGGTTTAATAAGCCAAAGTATGAGAATACTAGCTCCCTTCTTATTTATTAGAGGCTTGGTTCCTTAGGACTGAACCAATATAACAACCTGCATGAGTCCAGAGCAGAGGGACCTTATAGTGGAGAAGGAAATTTTGTTCAGTCATTTCAGTCACATCCAACTCTTCATGACCCCATTTGAGGTTTTCTTAGCAAAGATACTGGAATGGTTTGCCATTGCTTTCTCCAGCTCATTTTACAGATGAGGAAAATGAGGCAAACATGGTTAAGTGACTTGCCTAGGATCACACAGCTAGTAAATGTCTAAGGCCAGATGTTAACTTAGGAAGATGAGAATTCTTGATTCCAGATGCATCATTCTATCTACAGTGCCACCTAGAAGGAAATGACACAATAATAATAGTAAAACCACTTGCCGCCCCTCCCCCCTGTTTTTTTTCCTATCCATTCTTCATTCTCTTCATATAGGCTGGCGCTATTCTCTTACGTCTGTCCTTGATTACATATCCCACCTTCCATCTTATTCAGGCCTGATTTCTCCCATCCTGTAAAGCCTGCATATTTTCCAGCAGCCCACACATGATCTTATATATATCATTACCAGTTTCTGGGAATAGTGTTATTTTTTGATGATTTTTTTTCTTTTTTTTTTTCTAATTTTGATATAGAGATCTTTGACAAACACTAATCAAATTTTGGCAAGATGATTCTTACAGGCAGTAAATTCTGATTGATTAATTCTATTCATGACACATAGAAAGTGCCACCCCAATATCAGTACTTCCTTTTTGACATATAAAAAACAATTTTACAAATTACAGTAGATGTTTGAGTATTTCAATTGATTATATACTTTGAGCTGCCTTTTGGTCATATGAACACAGTGAAAAGAATATATGGATAACAATAATAATAATAACAATAACTGATACTTATGTAATGTTTTAAGGTTTTTCTGTTAATAGTAGAGTATAATCACATTGTCCTACTGTTGATCCAACTGATTAATAATTATAGCTAGCACTTTTATAGTGCTTTAAGATTCGTAAAACATTTGACAAAGATTATTTCATTTTATCTTTACAGTGATCCTGGGAGAAAGGTGCTATTGTCATCCTCATTTTATAGATGAGGAAATTCAGGAAGAAAAAGGTTAAGTGACTTGCCAAGAATTACACAACTAATAAACAACTGAACTCAGATTTGAACTGAGGTCTTCCTGACTTCAGGCCCATTACTTTATCTGCTACACTACCTAACTGTCATTTTAAGACCATTAAAAAAGACAAATCAGCTTCAGTCAGGCTTTCCATATATTCATAGAATGTTCAAGTTGGAAGGAACCTTGGAAATCATCTAGATTAACTGTATTTATAGATAAGAAAAACAAAGAACAGAGACATTAGGTGACATTCAAAATCATAGAGCTCCTTAGTGGTAAAGTGAAGGCTAGAACCTGGTGTAAGTTTCTCAGTTCCTCCCTTAGTGCTCTTTCTTCTCCATGAGGGTCTAATGTCTGTATAAAGCTCTGGTTTTCATAGGACAGATTCATTCAAATTAATTATTAAAGACCGACTTCTTTGTGTGCCAGGGACTGTGCTATTCATTGGGTATACAACAAGAAAAAGGAAATAGTCCCTAGCCTCAAGTAGCCCAAATTAATTATACTGATGTGATACAACATATACAAATGGTATGTAAAGAAAAAGTATAAGGTATCCTGAAAGTCTTCACTCATATATTTATATATATGTATGTATAAATAATATATGTATGTATATGTATGTGTGTATGTACTTATACATGTGTGTATGTATATGCATATGTGTGTATGTATATGTACGTGTTTGTGTTTCATATGTATATGTGTGTATCTATATAGCTATTTATTAATCTATCTATCTATCTATCCATCTGAGTTCTTAAAGCTTAAAACTGAATGAAGACTTTGGAGACATCCTCTCTGTATATGCAAAATAATTTCAAGAGAAAGAAATGGTGCTAACAAGAAGTGTGATTAGGAAAGGCCATCCCCAGGAGGTGAGACCTGAGCTGGCCTTTGAAGGAAGCTAGGGAATCTAGGGAACAGAAGAAGAGAGTTCATCTAATCCAATCCAATCCAATCAACATTAATAAATGAATGCCTATGATATGTCAGGCATTGTGCTAAGTCCTGGGGACACAATTAATAAAAAGATGCCCTCAACAATGGAAACAATATACAAAAGAAGATAGGAAGGGGAGAGGGAAAGAGATGAGACATCAGAGGGTACCTGGCCAAAGGGCATCTTGTTCCATGGAGTTGAAAACAAGCTGGGCAGTAGATGGAAGGTGGAGTGAGTTCCCAGATATAGGAAACTCTTATGAAAAGGCACAAAGATGGGTCATGGACTGCCATGTCTGGGAAATAGCTTGCAGAATAGTTTCATGAGACTAAAGAGTGGGCAACTGGGAGTAATACGTAATAAAACTTATTTTTGGAAGACACATTGTTGAGGACTTTAAATGCCAGGCTGGGGATGTTGTTTGTATTCCTAGATGCAAATTGGAAGCCATTGAATATAGAGGAAAGGCAGGAATAGATGACATGGCTAGATCTGTGTTTTAGGAATATTAATTTAGCAACTTTGCATAGGTTGGATTAGAAAGAGATATGATAGGGAGAATAATTAGGATACTGTTGTAACAGTGCAGGCAAGAGGCTGAATTAGGGTGGAGGCTGTGTGAATAGAGATGAACATGAGAGATGTTGTAAAAGTAGAACTGACAACATTGTGAGGAAAGCTAATATTATGCTGTATCATTTGACAATTAATATTACTCTGTAATACATCCTTTTTCCCAATTTTGTCAAACCCCTCCCCCCTTAACCTAACTCAAGAACCTCTCCCAGTGGAACCAAGAAGGTATCGAGGAATGTGATCACTCCTAGTCCCCAGGGAATCTGCTGGTTAACCAAAGTGGGGCACCCCTCCTTTCTGTTTACTCTGTAAACAAAGAACCAGCTTGGGCCAGGCCCTCCCCAGGGGATGACTTTACTGTCTTTGCTTCCCTTTTTTTCAAAATCAGGAGTGAGTTGATCTCCAAGGGGATGACTAAACTGGGGAGATCCTGGGTGTTTTTGTTTTGTTTTGTTTTGTTTTTTCTAGCCAAGATTACTAGAGGCAGTTGATGCCCATCAAGTAATTAACATTCTTTAATTTCTAGAAAGGGATGTGACCATCCACTTGACCAACCCACTTGCTAATTAGGATTGCTTTACTTTTGCAAAGGGAGGTCCAAGTGATGTACTGTTAGGCCAGTCAGAAGGAAGGTTTAAAAGGCCTAGGTTTAAAAGGCCCTGTCAACCCTCAACAGGAATCTTTGGTCATCTAAAGAGGCCATTGACCCAATTTCTTGATTGAGGCTAGCCTGACAAATAAATTGATCATGCTTACTGGTCCCTGGCATTTTGAGGTGCCAGCATCATTCATTTTCAGTTATGAGATTCCAGGTCATGTTTTCCGACCCCAAACTGCAAATTCTTTCTATTAAACCATGCAATTTTTAATATGATGTGGAAAGAAAATATTAAAGGGACAAAATCAACTTGTTATAGTTCCAGGGCTTCAATTATGCATACATCTTTATACCAGATGGCCACAAATTAGCAATAAAATTCACTAATAAAGTCATCAAGAAAAGTAATGCTGGATGGAAAGAATACTACTTAGAGATGATAACTTGAACTTGATAATCATTGTGAAAATAAAACCTAGAAGAAAAATAAAACATTTCAATGAGTATTTGCTACAGACCTACAGAAGGATTATAGATTCAATGTAGAAAGTAGGTATAGGAGAATATGTAAAATAGAGTCATACTGTGAGAAGAAATCAGTAGAAATTTGATACTGTCGTTGAATTAGTCACTTCGATTCCTCTCCAGGATTCACTCCTGACTCATCTCCATGGGAGTTTGTCTAGTATGCCATAGAAATGTTTTCACCCCAGAAGCACATTGCACCCCTGGACTACTCACATTGGAAGCACCTTCCATCCTGGGGGTATCTCCATCTGATTGCCTTGCTCATCTCATGATATCTACTTTAAGGAGGAGGCCCAGAGGAAACATATTTTTATTCCCCTATTTATTCAGGCTAGACTTCTGACTCATCTCCATAGGACTTTGCCTACCATGTCCCTGCATCAGGTACTTTCATCATAATACTGCCCCCGAAGGAACATTTTCAGCTCCCTTTTATATGTTATTTTCCTTTCATTCCAATGCAATTTCTTAAGGGCAGGGACTATCTTTCTTTCTGCTTGTATTTGTATTCCCAGCACTTAGTCCAATGCCTGGGACATAGTAAGTACTTAATAACACCAGTTGAAATAGATATAAATTTGCTACTTGGAAAAACTGAACTATAGCTTACTAAAAGAATGAAGTCTACATGGAGAAGATGGACTCAGGATTTGTAGACCACCTCTATTCAGTATTAGTGTGACAGTTAGCCTTGGAATACAGTGAAGTGTATTGAACATAGAAGACCTGGGTGCAAATCCTGACTCTATTCCTTAATGGTGTGACTTTAGGCATAACTTAAGCTTTATAGGCCTCAGTTTCCTCACCTGACAAATGAATGAACTATAAACCTATAGTCCCAAAATCAGAAAAGATAAAATGCAGAGGATTTGGAATCAGAAAGAAAAAATAAAATAAAAACACCAATTCATATGAAATAACATTAAAGTATAGCTGCAAAGAAAATGACTAGGTAAACCTGGGTCAAACTGTGTTCCTCATAGGAATTCCACAATTTGTCCAACCCAATTTAACTGACTCATTTTATTTATCATTGTTGTTTCTGTTTTTGTTTTTTATTTCAAGGCATATCCATTTTCTATTTCTTATTCAAATGGAAAATTGCTCCTGAGATCAAATTAAGACTCATGAATCGAATATATGTAAAATATTTTTGCCAAGGGATATAATTGATTTATTGAAGGATCTCAACATTCTAGAGGCTTCTTTTTATTATGAGTCATAATCTATTGCTTGATGATCTACTCCATTCAGACCAGAAAAACAGAAGTTAAAGGCCTATGTTCCTGCTTCTTCAGTGGAATGAAATCCACAGGGAACTAAGGTAGCTTTGGCTCTGTTGACTTTCCTCTAAATGAACCGTGCACGTGCATATGAAGTGTAAATATTTTTGAATATGTAAAAGGTTGTAAATATTCTCTATACATAGATAACTTGATAAATAGAGGATAAATTGAGGATGGAGGGAGGGAGACAGATACAGAGAATAGGATATTATGTGTCAGGCACTGTGCTGTCCTCTCATGGCAAACCCTAAAATGACCATTCTTAGACGCTATATACAAAAAAGGTTATTGGACAAAATCATAGGATCTTAAATCAAGAACTGACAGAGGCCTCTTCATTTTACCAATGTGGAAACTGAGGCCCAGAGGGGGTAAGTGACTTATCCATGTTCACACAGGCATTATAAGGAGCAGAACCAAAATATGAACACGGATCCTTTGACTCTAAAGCCAATATACTCTTCATAGTATCACATTATCTCCCAATATCAAAATAGAATGTTCTATTCAGTGGTTTGCTACTCACAGTGAGGAATTTAGGTTTTGGTAGCAAAGAGTGTGGAGCCATTTGAGACATCTTTAATGGAAAGATGTAGTGTTTGTACTATTTATATTTATTTTGTTTGAGGAAACATTCTTATCGCTCACACTACACCTTGAAGCATTTCTGCTTTGTACGGAATGAAGATTTGTGTTTTTCCCACCTCCTAATAAATACAGAGTGTTTCAGAACCAACTCAGTATGATGAGGTAGCTGAACATATGAGATTCCTTTTAGGCTCCTTTCTCTCTAAAAATGTTTGATTTCATTGTTCTCTTAGTGTTCCCATTATCTCCCAGTTCTACTTCTTCCCCCATATTGCTACCCAAATTGATTATGCACTCAGTGCAGCCTCTGAGGCTGAGTTACAAGAAAGCATGGATCAATTCTCTGTTGCTTATGCTAATTTTGGCCTAACAATTGACACCAAGAAAAGAGGTTCTCCATCAGCCAGCACTACACTATCCATATGTGGAACCATCAAGTGACAGCAAATGGAGAAATATTGAATGCTGTGGATAAGTTCACTTACATTGGCGGTATACTTTCCAGGAATGTACACACAGATGATGAGGTTGATGTACACATTGCCAAAGCTACCTCAGTTTTTGGGAGGCTTTAAAGGAAACTGTGGTAGAGAAGAGAGATTACACTGCCTGCCAAACTGAAGGTCTACAGGGCCATTGTGCTGACCTCATTGTTGTATGTCTGTGAAACCTGAACAGCTTCCATTTGAATTGTTTTAGGGAGATTCTGAAGATCACCTGGCAAGATAAGGTCATTTCTCAAGCTAAACTGCCAAGCATTCAAACTCTACTGCAGAGAGCACAATTCTGGTGTACTGGCCATGTGTTGGAATTCCAAATGCATGTTTGCCCAGAAGACTATTTTATGGAGAATTCACACAAGGCAAGCATTCACACACAGGTCAGAAGAAGTGATACTACAATACCCTCAAGGTCTCTCTGAAGAACTTTTGGAATTTACTGTGTGGCATGAGAGGCACTGGCAAAGGAACACCTAGCATGGCATACCTATATCAAAGAAGATGCCATGCTCTATGACTGAAGCAGAATTGCAGTAGCTCAAAAGAAAAGTGAGATGCACAAATTTAGAGACATCTCCACTTCAAATTTTCAAGTGGACTATTTGTGTCTAACCTGTGGTAGAGTCTTCTGAATGTGTATTGTTCTGATTGGCTACGGTCAGACACACAGTACCTTGACTCCAACAAAGTGTTGTCATCTTGGTCCTCTTCCAGAATGAAGGACAATCAACCAACCAACCCAAATATTCTGTTTTCTAGTTTTATTAGTTTTCTTTACTAGTTTTATTTATTTTAATGTCACAGACCACTAGTTTGTTAAGGAGATAAAGAAAAGTATGTCAGCTATTCATAATGACACTCTTTTTCCAGTTCCATACCTGGCTGAACTGCATCTTTGTTATCTTTGCATACTCAGTGCCCAGCATCATGCCTGGCATACAATATACTCTTATAAAATAGTGTATCCTTTTTATTGATTAAATTGTGTTTGGCACAGTCTTTAGTCCCTAAAAATAACTCTCCTAAATCTACCAGAGATCTGAGAGATAGAGAATTAAGAGGGAGAACAAGGAAAAGCCTTAGGAAAAAAGGAAGGAGGTAAAGAAAATAATATTAATAAGGAAAAGAAATTTAACAAGTCCTCTTCTTCCCACAAGACCCAACCGGAATGTAAGATAATTCAAAGTATCTCTTTTTCCCAACCAAGATCATAAATCTATATAAATAGAAAGGTAAATAAATTGATCAAGTAGATAAATCTTACTTTCCACTAGTATTCCATAAAACATCAACAAAAGCCCTACTTTGCTGCCTCATCATGTAATAGAGGTGACTCAGAAGTGGAGATAAGTTCTTGAAGACTTTATCAACAAAGTACAAGCACTGGCAAGCTCAACAAAATTGGAAAGATTTCAAGTGTGGTCTTGAGAACAGTGTATGTGGGTTACCTGAATTCTCGTATATAAAGGTCATTAGAAGTAATCTGGCCATAAGGTGATGAATTCTTGGATCAGAGCAACCCATTAAAACAAACAAACAAACAAAAGCAATATAGACCTCAATCCTTTGTAGCCCCCTTTATTTCTCCAGTAACAGTAATGGAGAGGGCATATATACTAACAATCACATAGTTTACAGACCATCTATAGACATAAATTTAAGTAGTGGTACTATAAATATGAGGACACTGTCCGATGCTGAATGATTTGGTATACTACAGGAGGAACTAACCCAAATTACTTTGGCAGTCTATACATGAAATGAGAGGATATAAAGAAATAAAATCTAAATGGAAGGACAGTTCATGGATTCTCTACAGAGAAGACAATGAAGGAACTGGAATAGTCAGTTTCATCATGTACCCAAAGGGAATAAGAAATATTATGTCTTAGAGTGCTTAGTCATCTTGCTTTGCAATGTTCATGATGAACATTAGAAAATGACTACCATGAAGGTGATTACAACATATGTGCCTGTATCTGTTGCAGAGAATGAAGAGAGAAATTGTAGGAAGATATAGCAATCTGGAGCATCTGTTAGATGGTCCTGTTTTTGGTGATAACACCATCATTCCAGTCATCTATGATCAAAATTTCAATCAACTCAACAACTGTTTCAGCACATACACCCAAGGAACTTGCTTTGTTGATTGACCATTAACTGCCTAGACCACTGTTTCAGAAGGGGACCTGACAAAGTTCCATATAATTCCTAACTCGTTTCTCCAGATTTCTTTTCCTCCCTTTGCCAACCTCCTTGCCCCATCATGGGAAGCCTTCCAAATTCTTGCTCCCCTCCACGTGCTATATTTATGTGTTTTACATGCAAGTTCCTTGAGGACAGGAACAGTGTTGTTTGATTTGTATTTGTTTAGACCACATATAGCAACACTAAGTGCAAATTTGGAGATACATATTAACATAAAAAGACTGGAACATATTACCAGTGATATCTTGCAAGCAAGAACTAGTATAAAGGACATTATCCAGGAAATGAGAGGTAGTGTTGCCTAGTGGATAAAACTTTCTGACCTCAGGGTCAGAAAGATCAGCTTCTGACATATACCTACTGTATGAACTTAGACAAGAAAAGTAACCTCTCAGCACCTGAAGCAACTTTCTAAGATTTAGGTTTCAAAATATTTACTGAGCTGCATTTGTGGATAGAGTTAATTCACAGAAAGTTCCATCCACCTATAAAAACCATAGATCTGTAGAGAAACAAATCAAAAAAATCAAGAAAATAGATGGAAAGAAGAAAGGGTGTGTCATGTAGCAAAAGTCAGGGATAACAGGTAGCTAAATGGAATTCTTTATTGATAGCAACTGGATATTTTTACTGATATATTTTATTTTTACATTATTTTAATTTGCAAAAGTATTCCTTCTCCCTCCCCTATCCAGTCTATCAGTCAACAGACATTTATTAAGCACATACTATTCCTTGTAAATAAAAAATACAAAAGAGAGAGGGGGTGGGGAACAATTCTGTAAAACTAATGTATTAGCCAAGTTTGACGGGCCTTGCAATGTTTCATCTCTAGTGTCCCTGTAAAGAAGAGAGAGAAGAATACTATCACATCTCTTTTCTGGAACCAAAGCTGATGATTAAAATTACATAGCATTTACTTTGATTTGCTGTTCTGCCAATTTACATTGTTGTAATCAATTCAAATGTTGTTTTCATGTTTCTGTTTACATCAGTTCATATAATTCTGTAGTTATTTGTATTCTTTATATTTATTAATTTCTTAAAGCACAGCAACCTCATTATATGTATGCACTTTTGCCAGTCCCTCTTAATTCTAGTGCCTTTCTTTTATTGATTATTTCTCATTTATCCTGAATATTGTTTGCATGTTGTCTCCTCCACTAGATTGTAAACTCCTTGAAGGCAGGGGCTGTTTTTGCTTCTTTTCATATCCTTAACACTTAGCAAAGTGCCTGGCACATGGTGAAAAATGGAATAATACGTGTGATATCTTGATTTGTGCATAAATTGAATTGAAGTGAGGCAGAGTTGCTCAAAGTCCCAGGCCTCTCTCTCTCCTCCAGAGTCATTTGAGTTCAGTGGCAAGAACAAATCAAGACAACTGATGATACCTCAAGAGGCAGTGGATGACCTTGGCATCTTCAAAGTCTAACCAAGCTCGAAGTACTCCACAGTGCCTACTTCAGCCACCTTCATGGCTGTTGAAACAAATTGTTATCACACATTCTGCTGGGGGAAGTCTTCACATGCTTGAAAATAGACAGCCCCCCCAACTCACTCAAGGGTTTGAGACCCCTCAGTTACCCTCAACCTGTTTTAGCCTGTCTGCCAAAATAGTTTACTGGGGTGTGGTCACTGCACAAGCTACACCTTCTTAGAGCCACAGGTGAGACTTGGGTGAAGCAGGTAGACACCAAAGGTGGAAAGCAGCCCTGAAAAAAGGTCTTCCTTAAACATACCCTACACTTATATAGTAGGCACTTGATAAACATTTATTGGTTTGTTGATGAATTGACCTAGAAGAAGTCTTCCAGACCAGTGAGTAGGTCCTTTATGGAGAATGTATCGGAAGACCTAGACAAAAATTACATAGGATCAGAAGGTGTAGATGGGTTGTAAACTGCACTCTTCAATTCACATTAATAAGATCACAGATCCATTAAGGAATAAATGAGCCACTAAGATATGGCCTTTATACCATGCTCATTTCTGCCTCTGGCCTTTTTGCTAATGGCATTACCCCTACCCCCAAACAACAGAATATTTTCCTTTCCTCTAACTACCATTATCCTCTGTCTTCTTCAAGGTTCTGATAAATTCCCACCTTCTGTATTAAGCCTTCTGGCATACAATGAATTTTGCTTTTTCTCTGAGCTCTCACTAAGAGTCAGTGTGATATAATTTAGCACTTGGTTATTCTCTTTGTTTCTTGTGTTTTATTTTTCTTTCTCTAAGTACACAGTAAGTTTGGTGAGCAAGGACCATCTCTTACATTTCCCTTCCACAATGAATCAATGAATCAATCAAGTATTTACTAGCCACTTCCCATGTATCAAGGACTTTAAGAATATAAAGAAAAAAAAATCAAAACAGTCCTTGCCCTCAAGGAGCTTACATTCTGCAGAGATAAGCAAAGGCAAAATGTTTACCAAATAAATTCAAAGTAATTTTTGGTAGGAGGATAAACAACTGAAGGGATCAGGAAAGGCTCCATGCAGGAGGTGGGTCTAAGAACTCTAAATAAAGAAGGAGAGCATTCCAAGGTGGGGCAGGGAAAGTCATGAGAAGGATAAGAACTCATGCAAAGGCTAAGAAATGAGATGACACATATGGTAAATAGTTGGTAGATCAGTTTGTCTCAAACACATAACGCATAAAAGGGTACAATGTAAAATAAATCTAGAAAGATAGGTTGGAATAAATTGTAAAGGGCTTTAAATGCCATACAAATGACACATGATTTTATATTTTATCCTAGACACAAACTTCTTGAGCAGGGGAGTGACATGATCAGATATGCAGAAAGAGGGAGGGAGACCTTTCCAGAATTAGGGAGAGTATAAACAATAGTATAAAGGCAGGAGAACACAAAGCATGTTGGGTACAGTCAATTTAGATAAAACCTAGAGATCCCCTGTGTCCCTTGACTGTTGAAATCATTTACATTTTTAAAAATTGTCCTATAATTGTGTCTGGTAATCCCACTACCACAAAATCCCTTCCTATGGCTCTACTGTATATACAATCAAAAGATTTGCCTACCTATCACCTAAAGCCCACAACTGAGACTCCAAATAAATCATAATGGCAGGAAGGATTGAACCCAATTAATCCTGCATTATATAAATATCAGTAACCCTTGTGCATGGACAGTATTTCCATTTATGCATTTTTTTAAAGCACATGATTTGCTTTTTTTTTTCTAAGATGTGAACCTTACCTTTCTGAATTGAAATCCAATTTTTAGTTGAGTTTATGGCATCTAATGTGTTTTCTTTATCATTAAAAAAAAGCCTGCAGAAAGCAAGAAATGGGGATTGATTATACTGCTATTGCTTTGTAGCTTTTTATTATTACATTTCCTCTTAATTCTATTGAAAAATCCATACTTAGTTTGAAAACAAATTTTTCATTAGACAGTCATCCCTATATTGGTACTCTCCACACATTTTTAAAATGTGAAAAAGTCATATTCAGCTTTTTTTGATGTTGCATATAAAGGAGGAGAGTAAGTTCTGATACCGCCTTACGTATCTATTTCATGGCATTCAGCAAGTCCAAAAGAATCTGAAAAGTTGTTAAGATAGGATACTTTGTTAGGTTGGGGTGAAAGTTAAGGGGGAGGGGAGAACATCTAGCTTTTCCAATAATTAGTCACAAGTTGACATCTATATGAATATAATAGTGCATTTGTGTGTGTATCAGTGTTGTGTGATCTCTTCCCTTGATCCTGAAGCCAGCACTTCTTTGGTATGAGAGCTACATGAGGGAAATAAAATATAACAAATCAGTAGGAATTTTAACAGGATTTAGCTCTTGTGATAGAATTTGAAGAGTTTAAATAGAATAGGAAACAAAGAAAAATGTAATTCTAAATTAAGAGGAAAGAATCATACATTAAAACAATGTCAACATGGAAAAGGAAAGAAGTAGGAACTACAAGTAACATCAACAGGGTAAAGCAACATTAGTTTATGGATTTGGGGAGGGGAGAAAAGGGAGAGGAAAAGAGGAAGAATAGAAGAGGATAAAACAATTCCATGAAGGACCTGCATACTTATACATTATAGGATGGAATCTTAGAGTTGGAGGAGACTTCGAGACATTGCGATGTAATGGAAAGTACCTTTGATATTGACCATCAGAGGTTCTGGGTTTGAATTCTAGAGATGCTATTTACTAGCTATGTGATCTTGGTCAAGTTACTTTGAGTGTCAGTTTCCTAATCTGTAAAATTCACTTAATAAAACCTTAACTACCTTATTTGCACAGGCTAACTCATAAATTACCTAGGACAACTCCTTGGTTTTGCAGCTGAGGAAACTGAGGTCTAGAAGATGACGTGACCAATCCAAAATCACATAGCTAATTAATGACAGAGACTGAACCAGACTCAGGTCTCCTGCCTCCCAATACACTATGTTGCTACTTAAGCAGTTGCTTTAAGCCCTCAAAATATGTACTAGAGCCTCTCCAAAATTTCCCATTTAGTTGATAGCCAGCAATCACGATTAATGTGAAGTGAAGACGTGCTGAACAGGGAGAAAACAAGTGCATTGGAAATGAAGAGACGGTTGATGAATAGATGAACATGACTGGATAGCAAGTTCAAGTTTTGTCTAGTGAATATGCAAATTACTTGTTGTTTAGTACTCCATCAGGATTCTGGGCTTCCTTTGTCCCTCTCCCATTCTCCCCCCCTTTGCACCCCCCCACCACAAAAAACAAAACCACTGGTATTCTATAGGACTGATAGCTTACCTTAAGTGCAAATAAGCACATACTGAGAAAGAAATACACCAATTTTAAGAATTAACCCTCACCCTCCTCAAGTTTCTCTTTTCATTGACAGCTGGCAATCATGATAAACACTGAAGGAAAATAAAGTACTGAACAGGAGGAAATTAGTATGAAGGAAATGCAGGGACACTGAATGAATAGCTGAACAGAACTTGATAAACAGGAAAAATTAATTGGGGTGAAAAAAAGATACCCCTAAAAATGAATGAGGCAAAATGGCCTGATTGCCTTGTTTGTCTGGCTTATCATAACATTCCTTACAGATTCAATGACTACAGAGTAGAAATATTTTGAAATGCCTCTCAACCCCCAAAATTATAGAATTCTCTGACTGAGGTAAGAATAGAAATTTTTGTGTACATATCCTATCATAGGTGAAATCTACCTTCACTCAACATCACACCCAATGTCATCACTTCAATGCATGAAGTAGCAATTCCCAAATAGATCATATAAAAAGGAATCTTAGGGCTTATTTTAGTTCAGCCCTCTCATTTTATCAATGAGGAAACAGAAGCCCAGAGATGTTAAGTGATTTACCCTAGGTCAGACAAGTAGTATGAAATAGAGTCAGTATTTGAACCAAGGTCTTCTGACTATAACCAGTTCTTTCCACTATATTATACTTAGAATCCTTTGAGAACAGTGCTAGACCTTAACAAAACTTTTTTTTCTTTCTTTAGCACTTAACCCTTAACTTCCCCTACTATCCACTTCTTTTTTCCCCTTGTAGTGCCCTACCTACCTTCCACAATATCTTGTGCTCAGGGCTGTACCAGGACCCTTCTATGAAAAGGAAAAGCAATCTGATAAATGTTATGTTTTATTGTGTCGCCTTTCCCTAGAATACTTACATTTTAAAAGAGGACACAGCTTGCAAGAAGACAACACATGAATCTCTAGTGGTAGATTTTCATATCCTTTGGCTTCTGGATAATAAACTTGTATTAATCCTTTTAGATTAACCTTAACCTATTTATCCTTATATTTAACAAGAATAGTCTTGCAATAAGACTATCCATGTGACATGTCATAGAACTTTCTGTGGCTCTCATGAAAAGGGTTATGAATGGCACTCAAAATTAGCTCTTGGACAAACTGTAAAACAGGTGGTTTGTCTTTGGTGCCCTCAGCCCCCTAAAGGATGCAGTGATTTCTTGTTCTTTTAATCAGCCCCCACCCACCCCTTATCAAACTTACCTTTGGGGAAAGATCTGAAACTTATGTGTGTATAATTAACAGTAGATTAACTTTTCCTGTGTGCATATGTCCACATTTGAGGGGATCAAAGTCTAGAAATAAAAGAACATCCCTATGAGAGAGGTATTATTATTCACATTTTACAGATGAAGAAAATGAGACTGAAACAGGTTAAGTGGCATAGTTGTTATTTTTGTTGATTCTTCATTTTTGAAGAAGACCAATTACATCACCAATGAGGGATGTCTTGATATGCGCATGAATTGGATTTCAATGAGGTGGAGTTGCAGAAATCACCAGCCTCACTCTGTCTTCCAGAGTCATCAAAGTCCAGTGACAACAAAAGTTAGGATGACTGGATTCAGTGTAGGATTTTGGAATGTGATGTCTTACTAAGCTCTAAGCACTCCATAGCTCTTGTTTTAGTGGCCTCCATGACCAATTGAACAAATTGTTCTTGTCCACCCATTCCACTGGGAGGAGGCTTCACATGTTTGTGGTAGGTATCCCTCTAACTTAACAACAGGTTCAAAGCCTGTTGGCTACCCTCAGCCTGGTTTAACCCATCTACCAAGATGATTTACCAGGGTGTGGCTGATGCATATGCTACAGCTTCTTGGAGGCAAGGTGAGAGTTGGGTGAAAGGTAGACACCAAAGTTGGATGGCATAGTAAGTGTTTACTAAATGCTTGACTAACAGATCAAAATAGTAGAACTAGGGTCTTTTAAGTCTTATAAAGCATTCTTTGTACTATTTTCACTTTTTTCCTGTCATGAAATTATTTCATAGCCAGAAATGATATCTCTACCCTTATTCACTGGATTTATGAAATGTGTAATGATGTCATAGAAGAGAAAGGATGGCAGATTTAATGCAAACTCTCTCTCTGTCTCTCTACATGTCTATATATCTCTCTGTCTCTGTCTATTTCTCTATGTGTCTCTATCTGTCTCTCTCACATACACAGGGATACATCCCTTTAAGAATATTTGCTCTGGGAAATACTCATAAAAATAACTTTAAACTAATTTTCTTCATTTCCAAAACAACCTTCTGCAACTCCAAGTGTCATTTTAATCTAAATGGAGACTGAATTTATAAGCTAAATGGAAATATTAAAAATTAAATTTAAGAGAAAATTTCCTGACACTGAGTTGTTGAAATTAAAAAATGAGTTAGCATACCATAGGATTGCCTTCTTTAAGGGTAAACTTCTTGTCTGCCTAGAGTGATTTAAGTTCCTTTCTGCCCAGAAGGGTAGGGCTAAACTAGTCATTTAGATCACTTTTCACAGTTCCTTTCATTCCCTAAATTCTGATTCTATGATTGTATTAAATGGCCAAAATACATGAAGTAGCATCTGATTTACTCAGAGACAAGACTTTTAACAAGTTCAACATCTGTAACATAGGAAAAATATGAAAGATCTCTGAGAAAGGAGAAATAGTGGTCACAAAGTTCATGCATTTGGTTCTATGGGGAGAGAACCACTCAAATGATTGAATATAAATAAGGTAAAAGATTAGAAATATAGAGAAGTGACATCTCTGACAGCAGTAGGAGAAAGCACACACTCTCACACACACACACACACACATCCTATAAAAAGTAGATGAGCTCTATAAAAGCATAGCAGTCATTTTCTACACAAATAGCCCAAAACACATCAATAGCTCCTGCTGACATCATTTTAACATAGACTAACACAATTGATTTTCATAGTGAAGTACCTCAGACATCGATAAATAGCTAAATTATTTTAGTATACATTGTTTAAGAAAGCTGGGAAGCATTTAATATTTTAATCAAAATAATGAAAATTGTTTTCAGTTTAGGCTCGTATAGTTTCAGTTATCTGAAAAATTATTTGTATGAAACACTTCATTCCCTTATGAGGCCAGCTAAATGAGGTGTTACTGTATTTTAATCTCAGTTACATTTTTTACATTCATTCATACATATTCTAATCCATCATTACATATCAATGTTGGTACAGATCCTCTGAATTACAGAATCAGTTATTTTACCCTAACTATTTCCACCTTTGTTCAAATAGAACACTTGGCTTATCCCCTTGAGTTTGAGGCCTCCCTATCAGCCCTTTATGGTCTCAAGGGTACCAGTATATTAGCTGTTAATATATTAAGAATCTGTCCCTTGTCCATCATCATTGCTATCCAACCTAGCCAGTGTTTTTTAATGTGAAGAACTCCAAAATGCCGGTTGCCTCTAACCTCCTGCATAATCCATGCACAGAGGTTTTATACATTATTTTTTATATTGGTCCAAGTGAGTGGCTACAAGATCCCATTCTTCACATTTTGAGGGAAGAAAAATAAATTCATTCTACTTAGAAGCTAATTGTTACATGTGAATAGAATAATTTGAATCTAGATAAACTAAAGAGGATTTTTCCAAAATGTATACTTTCTGGAGACGGGTGAGGTAGGGGTAGCAATGGAGAGCATGGAGGGAGTACTTTTTTAGTTAAGATATTCAACTCACATTATGCACTAGGCAAGGTCTAATAACAGAATCTATACAGGATTGATGTCCCCATTCCTCATAACAACCTCATTATAAGACTGTCCTTGGAAGTCACACATTGGTAATGGTAAAAATAAGTCTTAATATAAATGAAGGTAATGGAAATTCATTTTCATGTGGTTGGGAATTATATAATCACATCAGAAATGATCATTTTTATAACCTGGTATGATAGCTCTGGCTGCCACCAGCCTCAGACCAAAAGTATATATAAGATTATGTATATGTCAGGTCCCATGTCTCCTCTTAGTCTGATAAATGGGCCTGCAGAACTTTAAGCACACTCTATAATGCAAAATGAGTCAGAAGGAAGAACAGACAGCTTTTACATTTTTATTAATATCTGTTTTTTTATGTCACCTTAAATTTAGGATACATCTCTCCTTTTCTATCAAGAAACAAAGAATAAAAAAGAGAGGAAGCATGATGTAGTGAAGAGGTGTCGAACAGAGGAACAGTGTGGCTCCAAATGCCCCAGAACCAGATTAAAATATCATTGGGAAATATTTAACACAATAAACAAAAATACAATAGAACATAACTAATATTAATACATGGTTTCTGAGTCAATATATCTTATGTATGTTTAGTGACCTCCATTTTTATTTGTTTGACGCTATTAGTGTAATAGATAGAGTCCTCAACCTGGAATCAAGAAGAACTGAATTCAAATCCTACTTTTGATATTTTTATATGACTCTGGGAAAATTGCTGACCCTCTGTGGCCCTCAATTTCTACATATATAAAATGAGATGGTTGGATTCAATGTCCCCCAAGCCCTTTTGCAACTACAGATCTATTGTTCTATAAATACTCACATTTTTAAAACAGTTTGGCAAAACCTACTAATATACACACAGTGTCTGATAGTGTTTGGGCTGGGGCTACCTAAGGCTAATTCCCTGGTACTTCATGTTTGATATTAGAACTAAATAAGATACCCATAAGATATTCAATAATTAATAAAACAAATTTATTCAGCTATAGCAGGAGCATTATTTTATGGCCATGATTCCCCATCCCTTTAAAGAAATGAAGGAGTTAAATTTTTTCTATTTTATATAACAAAGCTTAGTCATTATAATTATACAGTATTGAGTTTCATTTTTATTTTGGTTTTTTTTTCTGTTTACATTGCTGCAGTCAATCTGTATATTTATCCTTGGTTCTGTTTTCTTCACTGCATTACTTCATATGTTTCTTCAAATTATTCATAGTCATTTCTTATGGCACAGAAATGTTCCATAACATTCATATACCACAACTTGTTTAGTCATTTGTCACTGGATGGGCATCTACTTTGTTTCCAGTTCTTAACTTTCAAAAGAAAAAATATGCAGCTATGAATATGGTGGTATGTGAGGGGATCTTTCTTTCCAACAAGCGCCTTTAAAATATGTATATAGAGACATACCTACTAGAAACCAGAATTGATTTTCCTCCATACGAAAATCAGATAACAGCTGAGGCATGCCTGAGAAAATATTAAACGTGAATGTCACCAGAGAATTTCTACACCTTCCCCTCTAACTTTTGTCCCCCTCCATACACATTCCAAATCATGACAGAATGTCTATAACAAGGGATAATTTAAACCTGAAGACTTTCTCCAGCTATTATCAACTTTACTTAGCTGTGCATATCAAAACAAGTTCATAGCCTAAAGGCAATTATAGATGAAGTCCAAAAGGAATACCTGGTTGTTTGGTTGCCATTGTTACTCAATCCTTTGTGGATATTCTGCTTTATGGATATCTGGCTCAAGATGTAGTTTTAGAATGTTAGCAATACAAGAAGTAATGAAAATTCCAATTTCTATCACATCTTGTGGCTCTAAAGAAACTTTTCTATACATTGTTTTCTCCTCACATGACATCCTTATGCATTATTTCATTCTCATTCAATGTACATAAATATCATGAGAGAGATAACACAAGTATAATCATGATCATGTTACAGATGAGGAAACTGAGACTGAGTGGATCTTCCAACATCACACAATTGATAAATGACAGAGCATCCATAAGTGAGGAGGTTGGAATACTAGATAACCTGTAATGCCCTGTTTCCTATGATAGTGCAAGTTACTTCCAATCAAATGTCCTTTCCACTGAGTTATGTTGATAGGAAAGACACCTGATTAGGTTCTACATTTAAGTCTGTAGTGTGCCACCATTGATACAATGGCTTCATGGGGTCATAGACTTAGAAGTTTCCTTATACACCCTTATAGACTAATCTCATTTCTACTTCTTCCAATCAAGAAATAGAGGTCCAGGGAGACTGAGTAAAAGTAAGACAGTAAGAGACTTTAAAAAGGTATAATTATTATGATGAGCATCAATGTGAGAGGGGCCTCTAAAAAAGGTGATCTTAACTAATGAGTTATACAATGGAAACTTAAAAACTGGAGTGTTTCTGGAGGAGAGCAACTAGAACGATAAAAAGGGAGAACACCTATCCAATCCAATCAACATTTATTAAGATTCCATTAGGTGCAAGGTACAGGATCACTGTATTCAAATCTTTGAAGGGTTGTCATGGGTATTGTTTGATCCCAGAATGCAGAAATAGGACCAAAGGGTAGAAGTGACAGGGAGACATATTTCATCACAATATGGCAAAAAGCTTTCTAACAATAACTAGCCCAAAAAATGGAATGGGCTTCTCTGTGTGGTAACTTGTCTCCCATTCATCTACACATTCAAATAGAGGTTTCATGACCAATTGGCAAAGATATTTGGGGTAGGGAGGTGGATTCCTGAATCATATAGAATATTAGACTAATCCTATAAAACCTTTTCAGTTCTTAGAATCTATCTTTCTCCAGGTAGCTTATTGTTCCCTAAAGGTATAAGCCATCAATTACACGGTCTTGAGAGTTCCCTTCAAACTAAAAATTCCATAATTTTATTATCTTTTTAATTGGCTCAATAGCACGTTATCATTAGCAGTAACCACCAACATTTTGTAAGTGCTACAGGTTACACAGGGTAATTGTCAACTCATTTAAAACAGACCAAGAAGAATCTCAAAAGGCATTTCTGTAATAGCTTACAAAGTAAAAAATGAATACTTTCACAGGTAAATATACTCTTTTCTATGATGAGCAGGAAGGCTAAAGGGCAAAGAAAAATTCTATTACATTCTATTAACAGGACATTCTTCACCTTCTTTGGCTTGGTTCAGTACAAATAATTTAAAAAGCAGTTATTTGTTGATTATAGTCCTAAAACCAATATGTAGAAATAAAAATGGATTCTCATGTCAAAATAAATGTCACTGCTATTTCAGGGTGTTAAAAGTTGATAAATAAATTGTGAACCCCTTATATTCTATACCACAAACATGTTATCATCTAACTTAATCAAGACAGGATTAATGGCACAGGTTTAATGGCTTTAGACCATCAAAATTCTCTTTGTTTGTTATATAGAATGACAAATATTTGAAGATTTTGATGAGTGTTCGTTTAAAAATGATAAAAAAAAATATGAAGTACATATGGGAGTTAACTTACAGTCAAGATGTAAACTTCCATTGTCTTTGTGACCCAGAAAGCCAAACTTGAAGAATCCCTCCAATCACTAACAGATCAAGTGAATAGTAATTGTGGGGATTTTTTTCTCTCCATTCTGATCTTAGGGTCACAGGACTCTTCAAATGGTGTTTATTCACCTCTGGGCTTTGACTGACACTTTTCAAAACACTCGTTCATTTCATGGCCCATTGCTAGTTTAGAGACAGGAGAACTCCATGCTTGAAAAATACATTGCATGTGCACAATTCTCCCTTTAAAAATTAAAAAAAGAATCAGGTCAAGGATAATGCAAAGAATCTTCTAGCACAGCAGAAATTATGAATTAATAGCATCTGAAATTACTTCTCCCTCTCTTTTTTGTCTATAGCATAAACTGTGTCTGTGTCTTCACAAAACAAGACATCAGCATTATGAAGGTCAAAGTTGTACCACTTTGAAAAGATCAAATGTAGAATTGTTTCCATAGATGTTAGGAAAGCACACAGCATTAAAGAGGGCCTGGAAATCTGTATAACTTAAGAAGGAAAATAATGCTTGTTATATAATTAAATGTCAAGAGGCAAATTTACAGACACCAATAGAATTCTCCATTTCCTTACCTTTTCACATTATTTTTCTCCTCCTGTATGTGACACTTAAGAGTCCAAGTGACATGGTAGATAGAAATCTACTCTCAAATTCAGACCCAAGTTATAGTCCTGCTTCTGACACATAGTGGTTGTGTGTCCCTGGGCAAATCCCAAAATGCCTCATTTTACCTAGGCTACTTTCTAAGTTTATGCACTGTCAAGAAAGTGCTTTTCTGAGTTGGCAAGAAGAAGTTCCATGGCTCCTTACAACATTCCTAAAACTTTCCTAGACCAATGAGATCACAGGTCTGGCCCACTTTTTTTTTTCCAATAGTATTTGAGAAGCAGTATGGTGTAGGGTGGAGAGTAGTGACCTTAGAGACATGAAGGTCTGGGTTCAAGTCTTGCCTCTGAAATATAATGGTTGATTCTTCACAAGCCATTTTAATTTCACAGTGTTCTAGTGACTCTACAACTATAAGCTACAGAGGAGTTACAGGGATACATGAGTACAGGAATAGTCACAGAAAGGGTTTCCCTATGCCAGTGATAAAAAGATAAAAGGAGGGGGCAGACACACACACACACACACACACACACACACAGAGAAAGATTTTACATGGAGTTCTCTTACACTCCTGAAAAATGATAGAATCACAAGGATAGGCCCAAAAAAGTTGATATGACCCCAAGAGTCATCATGGTAGCACAACTGTCATTAGAAAAATCCCTCAGATATTCATTGAGGCTTAGCTTTGAACTTAGGTGCCCAAATGAAAACAGAAATAGTCTGAATTTTATTCTACATATTTTTTTCACATATTTCTAATATTTCCACCTTTCTTGTAAAGTTCTGAATGTCAAAGACTATGTGTTACACTGCTTCTTCCCCACCCTCCACCCCTTTGATGTGTGAAACACAAAACTAGCTATTTCATAGGTGCTTAATGACTATTTTTGGACCAGTTGTATGACCTCTCCTCCCTCCCTTCTTTCTCCTAGTTCTTATAGAAGATAGAACTTGAGAGACCAGCAGGCAGTCCTAGGTGTGCCCAGTAAACAAGGAGTCTTGGGAATACAAAAAAAGAAAAAAAAACTTCCATAAATGTACTGTTCCTAAGGCTGGTTCTTTGGATAGGGCAAAGATCTCAGGAGATGTGTTCATTCCCTGCTGGGCGTTAAGGAGAGAAGGAAGAGGAAACAATACACCCTCCCCCAGTTCTCCTCTCCAGGGCTCTACTACACACCATCTGGTAGCAGCTTTTGTTAACATCCTCACCAGTTAGAAAGAATCAGAGCTGTGTGTGTGTGTGTGTGTGTGTGTGTTCATGTCCCGTGTTTCTCTTCTCATGCAGCAGACTTGCATAGGACTGTGGGATATTGATAGGATAAGAAAGGTGAAGCTGGTTTAGTCTCTCAAGATGTTTTAGTTCCCAGCGCTCTAGAAGTCAAGGTCATTCGTTGTCAAGGGAATCCATTTGCTATAGAATAAAACAAGGCCATTGCAACAGATACATCAAGCCCTAGGTAAAGTTGGGAAATAGGCAAAGTTAATCTTCTGTGTCACTGGAATGCCCACAACTCTCAATCCTCTATTGAGACTTCTTCAGTGTTGATCCTACTTCCTTTCTCAGGCTGAGTGAGTAGGTAAGTTGGTTGCTGTCCTTTGTTCCCAAGGAAGACCAAAATGACATCACTGCGTTATGGTAAAGGTACAGTGTGTCTGATCAGGTACATTTTACTGAAAGGTACATTGGTACAATCAGACCAATATGAGCTTGGAAGGCTCTACCACAGGTCGGGCACAAACAGTCCGTATGAACATTTGGACAGCAGATGCCTCCAAATTTGTGCATCTCACGGAACAGGTAGGTAATATCACAGCAAATTCAAATCAGATTGCAAACTTCATAGTACCCATTTGGGGGAAAGACTGATTATCTTGTTTAGTATTACTCTCATACATAAATTGGAATTGGGGACATGGGACTTTCAAAGGTGAGCAGATTGCAGCAACTATGTGTATGTGTGTGTGTGTGTGTGTGTGTGTGCACTGGAAACTATCACCTGAAGGATCATGATCAATAATCAATCAATAAATAAAGATTTATTAAGTGTCTACTTTGTGCCAGGTACTGCTAAACCCTGGAGATACAAAAAAAGGCAAAAGATAGTCCTTTCCCTCAAAGAGTTTACAATCTATTCATCTCTCCCTCCTCTGAACCAACATTTCAGAGGTATCACCTTCAAATGCTTATTGTGCTTTCATATCCTATCTTAGATTGTAAGTTCCATTCTTAAAGTAATACTTTAAAGATTGATTCTTATGTGATACTGCAAACTTAAATCTTTTGTTGTACTGGAATTTTGTTATATAAAAATTTTTGGATTAAGTAAATCACCAGCTATAGGATTAAAAATCTTTAAGTTAAGTAAAGATTGTTTAATTTTTTTTTTGAGGTACAGAATTTACCCCAAAGCTTAGCTTCTGGGAATGATAGCTAAATCAGGATGCTTATCAAAAGGGTATCTATTCCATGGAGATTCCCTTATTTTCAGAGTGCACTGTGTGAGTTTATCAGTACTTTATATTCTGGAGATGGCTATGTTGTGCTAGGATGACTGCAGAGCTAAATTTGATTTCCCATCATTTTGAATTTCTATCTAAAAGAGACCAACCATTTCCATTATATTAAAATAAATCACAGATTTACTGTTTTGTTTGTTACTGTGACTTGTTAATTAAATCACAATGTGGTTCTGTTTATTAAGTTACAATTATACCTTTTGGGGGCAGAGCAAGTTCTGAAGTGGAACATGTTTGCTTGGTTCTTTCCCCTTCCATCTGCCTTAAGGGAGGATATAATTAAATGTAACAAAGCAAAAGGCAAGTGAATGTGAGGAAAAACATTGCTCCAAAATTTCTTCCAGCTGAATAAAGAAACTGTAACTTTCTAAAGGCAAACAAACTGCTCAGGCTGAAAAGCAAACACATGCTGGAAACAAGATTCTCAACAACCTAAAGGGTTTCCCAAACTCTAGATATAGCTGTAGAATCTTGGGAATGGAAGCTCTTCCCCTGATTGTCAAGTCTAACTGCCTCATTTTATTTTTGTTTGTTTGTTTTTTTTTAGGCAATTAGGGTTAAGTGACTTGCCCAGGGTCACACAGCTAATAAGCGTTAAGTGTTTGGTCTGAGGCTGGATTTGAACTCAGGTCCTCCTGACTTCAGGGCCGGTGATCTATCCCCTGCGCCACCTAGCTGCCCCATTAACTGCCTCATTTTAAAGATATACCAGATTATGTCTGAATTTCAAGAGCAACATTTAAACTTATGTTCATAGTAGGGAAAATAGGCCACGAGAAGGCAAATGACTTGATCAAAGTCTCAAGGGTAAAAATAAGTGGCAAACTCCTCATTTCCTTAATTCTGGAATTTCCAAATCCCAGATTTCATTTCCACATATACTCTCATTTCATGGATATTGAAATAAGTTTAAAATATTTTTCCCAATACAATTGATGACATGCTTTCTTATTGTTGTGCTAAAAAAGAATATAGTTCTATAATATTTAATAAATAAAATTTAATGATACTCTACCTAAAATTGTCCTGACAATACTGGTTTTTTTTTCTGAAATCATGTTTTCCTGTGCATATCATTTGATCCAGCAATACAGCTACTAGGTCTGTATCCCAAAGAGATCATAAAAAAGGGAAATGGACCTACACGTACAAAAATATTTATAGCAAATCTTTTTGTGGTGGCAAAGAATTGGAAATTGAGGGAATGCCCAACAATTAGAAAATTAGGGAACAAACTGTGGTATATGAATGTAATGGAATACTATTGTTCCATAAGAAATGAGGAGCAGGCAGATTTCAGAAAAACCTGGAAAGAATTACGTGAACTGATGCTGAGTGAAATGAGCAGAACCAGGAGAACATTGTACATAGCAACAAGAACATTGTTCAATGATCAGTTTTGATAGACTTGGCTCTTCTCAGCAATACAAGGATCTAAGACATCTCCAAAAGATTCATGATGGAAAATACTACCCACATCTAGAGAAAGAACTATGGAGTCTGAATGCAAATCAAAGCATACTATTTTCACTTTTTTTGGTGGTTTTTCCCTTTTGTTCTGTTTCTTCTTTCACAACATGACTAAGGTACATATATGTTTAACAGGATTGTACATGTATAATCTATATCAGATTGCTTGCCATCTTGGGGGAGGAAGGGAGAGAGGGATGGAGAAAAATTGGAACTCAAAATCTTATAAAAATGAATGTTGAAAATTATCTTTCCATACAATTGGAAAAATAAAATATTATTTAATAAAAAGACATGTTTTCCTGGTACCAATTAACAACATATCTGTAAATTCAATCAATTGATAAATATTTATTGAGCCTATTATGTGCCAGGTACTGTACTAAATACTATGGATACATAAAAAGGCAAAGGACAGTCCCTGCCCTCACAGAACTTTCAGTAAAATGGAGGACACAATAGGCAAACACATACAAGGTAAGCTCTGTACAGTATAAATAGGAAATAATTCAAAGAAAGACATTGGAGTTAAGGGACTTTGGAGAAGGCTTCCTGTAGCAGGTGGAATTTTAGTTGGACTTGAAGCCAAGGAGGTCAATAATCATAATGGAAAATGGATAGCATTCCAGGAATGAGGGAGAGCCAGCAAAAATATCCAGAACTAAGAAACAGAGTGTCTTATTTGTGAAACAGCCAGGAAACCAGTGTTACTGAATTAAAGAGTAAGTGTTGAGGAGTAAGATCTAAGAAGACTGAGAGGAGGTGAATAGCTTACAAAAGGCTTTGAATGCCAAATAAAGCATTTTTGTATTTGCTCCTGGAGGCAAAAGAAAGCTATTGGAGTTTATTGAATAAGGAGGACACATGGCTGGACCTGCATTTTTAGGAAAATCATTTTAGTGACTGAATGGAGAATGGATTGGAGTGGGGAGAGACTTGAGGCAGTAGACTTAGAACAATCAAGGTGTCAGATGGTGGGGACTTGCACTAGAATAGTGGTAGTGTCAGAGAATCTCATTAAAGTAGACCCATTAAAACAAAGAAGACCAGGGGCAGCTATGTGATGCAGTGGATGGAGCACCGGCTCTGGAGTCAGGGGGACCTGAGTTCAAATCCAGCCTCAGACACATAATACTTTCTAGCTGTGTGACTCTGGGCAAGTCACTTAATCCCAATTGCCTCCCTTAAAGGAAAACAAAGAAGAACATTTTTTTTTACAATCTATAAAAGTGATTTAATAGGAAGATTAACAATGTGAAGATAAGAGTAAAAGGGATATTTAATGCACTTCATCATTTTAAACATTTTAGTAGTATTTGATTTGAATTTAATTTGAAATAATAATTTGATTTGAATATAAACAATGTCATCATTACAGATGATTAAAACAGAGCTGATAATATCCTTACCTGCCAATATGTAGCAAGTTCAATTATACATTGAAGAATACAAACATAGATAAATATGTGTATATAGGTAGATAGGTATATGCATATACATATGTAAGCAAATGTGTTCTTTACTGTTGCACACTAGCCTTTATCAATTAGTCAGAATTACTGAGAATTTACTTCATAATAATTTACAAATATGATCAGAGAATTTTAAGGATTTTCATCAAAAATGGAAAAGACTCCAGACCAGGAAATTATTTTGCAATAATCAATGTATAACATCTATGTCAATGCAATTCAATAAACATTCATTAAATTTCTCTTCTTTGCAAGTCACTACACTATTTGTTTAAAATGTTCAAAATAAGGTGAGCATTTTCAACATGAATTAATATGTTTGGAGATGTAATATGACATAGTGGATAGAATGTTAGGTTGGAGTCAAGAAGGCCAGGATTCAAGTTCTGTCAATGACCCATTCTAGCCATGGGAAGATAGGCAAATCACAATCTTAAAGAGTCCAGATAAGTTTCTAAGACTATAAGTTACACCTGAGTTGTTGATCTGCACTAGTGGGGAGTGTTTTCACAGTGAGAGTCCCTATATCAATAAAATCACAGATCTGGTATAAAAAATCCACACAAAGGACTAGGTTTATTTCTTTTTTTTCTCTTTCTCTAAACAGAAAACCACAGAACCTTTTAATATATTGCCCTGTAGTTAGATGGTGCATTAGGAAAACCTAATCACTAAGCTCTAGTAGAAGGAATTACTGTGCTAGAAAGGCTTCTTTTATAACTTCCCTATGTATTGATTCTCTTAATCCAGTTTGCATTATTAAGTGCAATATCTGAATTACAGCATCTAGAAAATACATATTTAACCAATAACATATTACATTATGAGGAGGATACCTTAACCCAATATCCACTGAAGTTATAACAAATATATATATATATATATATATGTACTTCTTTCATAAAGAGTAATCCATGGGAAAAAAGATCCATCAAATTAATTTGAATAGCTTCTTATACTCTGTGTGTGTGTGTGTGTGTGTGTGTGTGTGTGTGTGTGTACACATAAGTGTATTAAGGGTAGCAGGTGGAAACAGGGGTAAGCAAGAGAAAACGTAGGTTAGTGATCCAGTAGATTTCAGAGAAATAAGGGGAAAAGAATCTCTGACAATTTGTTTAATAAGTGCAATGGGGTTAGTCCTTCTTCTGAAGAAGAGGGGATAATGTGAAGCTGACATCTGTGTTATAGCTTGTGAAAATCACAAATACTTTTTTAATGAGATCTTAAGTGATCTTGGGAGCTGTCCTAATAAAACAGAAATATGAGGATCTATGAACAAAACCAATAGCATTGTAGCCAGCAGTTGGCTTTGAATTTTTCTACAAATTGACATTTTGAGTGAAAGCGTTATTTACTTTGAATTCAACTTTGGTTTAAAAAAATGTCATCAACTGCTTAGGCATGCTACCAGATAGAAAGAAGGAGAGAGGGGCAACCAGGTGGCGTAATGGATAGAGCACTGGCCCTGGATTCAGGAGGACTTGAGGTCAAATCTGGCCTCAGACACATAACACTCACTATCTATGTGACTCTGGGCAAGTTACTTAACCCCAAATGTCTCACCAAAAAAAAAAAAATGGGATTTTCTTGGTAAAGATGATGGAGTAGTTTGCCATTTCCTTCTCCAGCACAGTTTGTAGATGAGGAAACTGAGGCAAACACAGTGAAGTGACTTGCCCAGAGTCACACAGCTATTAAGTGTCTGAGGTCAGATTTTAACTCACAAAGATGAGACTTCCTGACTCCAGACCTGGAGCCACTATGTCACCTAGCTGCCAAAAGTAAGGAAGACTTAGGTTCAAATCCCACATCAGACTCTAGGTGTGTGACCCTGGGTAACTCATTAAGCCTCAATTACTTCATCTGTAAAATAATGGAATTGGATTCAATGACTTCTAAGTTGTCTTCCAACTCTAAATCTAGTATTATGATCTATGAACCACCAGATGGAGCAAGGCAGCACTATTCTGGGCTCTCACATAAGCAAGTATTGACAAAAATTATCATTGTCATAAGGGAAGTTTGGGGTTGATTGATCAATATTTGGACTGCTTTATCCTACTTATTTTTCCATCTATCCTACTGATCACAACTGTTCAAATTTCTTTTATTTCCTCAAGTCTCCCATGGCACTTCCTTCTCCCACCATATCAATTTGCCTCATACTTCACTAAGAAAATCAAAGCCATTTACTGTGAGATCTCTTCCCATTTTCTCCTTATTTTGTAGCCCCTCCTTCATCTGACAAACCCTTGACATCATCCCCTACTATTTCCTCCTAAACTCCAATGTTCTTAATATGCATAGCTCCAATTACTACAATTCCTTTTCACTATCTGTCACTAATGCCTGAATTTTCCTCCCTCCTGACCTCTGCCTCTTAGAATTATTCCTTTGAGATTCAGTTCAAGTGACATCTTCAGGAGACCTTTCCTTATACTCCCAAAGTACTAAAATCTTCCTCTTTAAACTTACGCTCTATGTACTTTTTAAATGTAGTTGATATACATGTGGTATCTGTATATATTAGATTCCCTTTACAGAGCAAAAGTATATAAGCAAAAGTAGCTTATACTATATAAATAGGAGAGACTGTGCTTCTTAGTGGATAGAGAGCTGGTCTTAGAGCCATGAAGAATGGATTCCGCTTCTATCTTTAATGCATGGCAGGCTGTGTGACCATAAGTAAGTCATGATTTTTCAGTGCTCTGGTAAACTTCAAGTCTTTAGATTGTAGAGAAGGTGCTGACCTACATGAGTAGGGGGAAATTTTCCTCATCCAGGAGTTCTCCTATATCAATAAACATGTATATACACACATATATACATACATATATGTGTGCATGCATATGCATATATGTTTATGTGTGCATGTATAGGTAAGTGTATTATCTATATATGTGTGTATATATATATGTGTGTGTATATACATATGTATATATGTATATATTAGTGTATATATATATGCATGTATGTGTATTATTGTATATGTGTGTGTATGTGTACAAGCATACATACATGTTGTCTCCCCCATAAAATATAAAGACTTTGATGACAGGGTCTCTTTTCACTTTTTTTTTTTGTATCCCTAATGCTTAGTGTAGAGTCTGGCACGTAATAAGTGCTTAATAAAGAGTAGCTGATTTATTTAAGTCTCTGATAAAGACAAGGCACTTCTCACCAAGGCAAACCCTTCAACATACACCCTTAATATCACACACACACCCAAAGATTGCCCCATTATCATTCCCTTTCTCCCTGTCTAATCTTGAATCTCTCTGTATCTACTGGTTCTTTTCTCATTGCCTAGAAAAGGACCTAAGTCCCCCACATTTGTAAAATACCCGCTCTGGATCTAGCTAGCATCCTGCTTCCTAACTACATATAATTGGTACCTTTCAGAGCCAAATTCATTGAAAAAGCCATCTATACTCCATGACTCACTTCCTCCCTCTTTTTCTCTTCTACATCCTCTGAAATCTGCCTTCCAACTTCCTCACTCTTCTGAAATTGTTTTCTCCAAAATGACCAACAATCTCTTGATTATCCCACTGGATGGACTCTCTTTTGGACCTCTCAGCAGCATTTGACATATTAAACAATCTCTCTTCCTGGATAATCTGTTCTTTCTAAGTTTCCATGTCACTTCTGTCTCCTGGTTCTACTCCTACCTATCTGACCATTACTCCTCAGTTTCCTTTGCTGGATCAATATCTCAGTCATACCCACTTAACTATTGATGTAATCCAAGGCTCATTTTTAGGTCCTTTTTTCCCTCTCTCTCTACTTTCTCACTGTGAGCTCATTAGCTTCCATGGGTTCAATTATCATATCTATGAAAATAAGACCTAGATCTACACATTCAACCCTTGTCTCTCCCTTGAGTTCCAGTTTCACATTAACAACTACCTACAGGACATTATATGCTAGGTATTCTGTAGTCATCTCAAATTCAACATGACCAAAACAGGAATTGCCATCTTTACTCACAAAGCCCCCTCTCTTTTTAACTTCTCAATTACTGTTTTTTTTTTCCTGGTGAGGCAATCAGGGTTAAGTGACTTACCCAGGGTCACACAGTTAGTAAGTGTCAGGTATCTGAGAATGGATTTAAACTGTGGTCCTCCTGACCCAAGAGCCAGTGTTCTATCCACTGTGCCACCTAGTTGCCCCAATTTTTCAATAACTATGAAGGACAAAACCATCTTTCTAGTCTCCTGTGTTTGCCACCATGGTGTCATCATCAATTCCTCACTCTCAGTCGGTCCACCTATTCTATCTTTTCTATTTCTTTATCTACATTTTTTGGATATGTTTATATTCTCCATTTATATAGCCACCACTTTATTTAGGTTCTCATCCCCTCTCACTCCCATTTGGTCACCTTGCCTCAAGTCTCTTTCCAGTCCAATCTACCTTCCTCCTATCCACCAAAGTGATTTTTCTAAAGTGAAGCTTTGACCAAGTAACTTCTCCCCTCAACACACACCAAATAGATTGCAGGGTCTCCTTAACACCATTGTGATCATATATAAACTTCACCTTGTGGCATTTATATCACTTTGTAACACTTTATAACCTTTCCTACCTTTCCTGTCTTCTTATACATTATTCTTCCTCCACACATTTTATAGGGCAGCCAAGCTAGTCTAACTGCTCCTCCTCACATAAAATACTCCATTTCCCATCTCCCACCTTCATCTTCTTTGTACTGTCTATACACTGTGCCTGAAATTCTTTTCTTCTAACTTCTGCCTCTTGAAATCCCTGCTTTCCTTCAAGTATCTGCTCAAGTGCCACCTTCTATGTGAGATCTTTCCTGACCCACCAACCCACACAAAACTGATAATGTCCTTCATCCCAAAACTACTTTGTATTAATTCTGCGCATATGTAATTTTACCAGGGTGTGGTTGCTGTTCATACTATAGCTTCTTAGAGCCACAGGTGAGAGTTAGGTGAATGAGGTGTCCACCAAAGTTGGAAAGATTCTGAAGATCACCTGACAGGATAAGATACCAGACACTGAGGTCTTTTCTCAAACTCAACTGCCAAGCATTCAAACTCTACTGCACAGAGTGACTATGATGGGCTGGCCATGTTGTTCAAATGCCAAACATATGCTTGCCTAAAAGAATGTTTTATGGAGAGTTCACATAGGGCAAGTGCTCACACGGTGATCAGAAGAAATGATACAAGGATATTCTCAAGGTCTCTCTTAAGAACTTTGGAATTGCTTGTGTGACTTAGGAGAAACTGGCACAGGACCGCCTAGCATGGCATGCCCTTATCAGAAAAGGTGCTGTGCTTTATGAGCAAAACAGAATTGAAGTAGCTCAAAAGAAATATGAGATGCACAAATTTAGAGAATCTACCCCAAATGTTCAGTTGGACTATTTGTGCCCTACCCATGGTAGAGCATTCCGAGCTTGTATTGGTCTGATCAGCCATAGTCAGACGCATTGTAACTTGACTCTAACATAGTGATGTCATTTTGGTCCTCTTCAAAAAGGAAGGCCAACAACCAGAATCAGAGAATATATGGTATGTTCTTACATCTGTATAATTGTTTTCACCATTAGAGTATAAACTCTTTGATAGTGGGGCTTTTACTTTTGCCTTTGTAGCTTCTGGTAGGTATTCAATAAATATATGTTGATTGGCTGGACATAAGATTTTTCAGGAGCTATACAGAGAAACCAGGTTGAAGAGAAGTATACTTCACACCTATGGTGTGGTCCATATTCAGTTTCCATATAATATAGTTCAAGGATATTTGACACTTCCTACATGTACTTGGGTAGGGAAATGAAAGTAAATCTTAATCCTTCATGTTATGAGAATGTTCCCCTGCCCCAAATTCAGGCCATACATTCATGCCAGTGTCAGGGTGCCATGAGGGGAACAGGGCTCATCGCTTCTTGCAAATTTATAATATTTCCTAACAATATAGTATTGGTTCTCTCATTAGGTTGTCATTACACAGATGCTGGTTCTATTAAATAAGATCCCTTAGGATCTGAAATAAGAAAATAACATTATTTTTCTTCAACACTTATTTTCTCCATGGATTAGGTATGGATAGCATAAGGACAACTATCACTTATGTGAAGTTAAGTCAACAACAATCAAAAATTGATAAGCATTTATTAAGTACTATGTCCTAGAGTAAGTAGCAATTGTTTCTGTTGTGACCAGAAACTCTGAGGGTCTTTCTGTACCAGATGATTCTTCTGTGAAGGCAAGCTAGGTTACCATTTGCCTCAATTCTTGACTACTGAATGGGTGTTGCCTCAGACAAACTCTGCACAGCCGTAGCTCACTTACATCCAATTTACTTGCAAGTCAAGACATTACCCCTCTGATGTCATTGGTCCTCTTTGAGAACAAAGGATGAATAACAACAACAACTATGTCCTAGGCATTGTGCTAAGAGCTAGGAATAATAAGAAAGGAAAAAAGAAAGTCCCTGCTCTCAGGGAACTCACAGTAGAATCAGGGAGACAATATGCATATGAGTATGTACAAAGAGGCTATATGCAGAATAAATTGTAGATAATCAACAGAGGGAAGAATAATGCTAGAATTTAAAGGGGTAAGGAAAAGCATTGTGTAGAAGGCAGGATCTTAGATGGCACTGAAGGAAATCAGGAGATGATGAGAAAAGGGAAAGAGCATTCCAGAAATTGGAGAAATGTGCAAATCAGAAAGTTGTTTGTGTGTGTGTGTGTGTGTGTGTGTGTGTGTGTGTGTGAGGAACAGCAAAGAAGTCAATGTTATTGGATCACAGAGTACATATGGGAGTGTAAGGTAACAGAATACTGAAAAGATAGGAGGGAACACTATATGAAGAGCTCTGAATACCAAACAGAGGACTTCATTAAGTGCTTGCTGTGTGCCAAGCACCATGCTAAGCACTGGAACTACAAAGAAAAGCCAAAATAATCCCTAGCCTCAAGGGTCATAAATTCTAATGGGGGAGATAACATACAAACAATTAATTAGGTACAGAAAAGATAAATACATGGTCAGTTTTAGGTTATCTCTGAGGGAAAAACTTAAACTGCTCCTTCATAGCTTAAAAATCTGGAGTCTGAAAGAGATCCCCCCAAACAACTCAGAAGTTAATTTTGAGTGACTGATGGTGGGATCTGCATCAATTTCCTTGAACCTGCTGTAAATTCATCTGGAGACTTCGGTACCTCTAAAAAGCACTCCACTCAAATATGCTTATGGGATAGTGGAAGAAATACAGGATTTAGAGGCAGGGTACCTGGGATTAAATCCTGCTCTTGCCATTCACAAGTTGTGAAATCTTGGCCAAATCACTCACTGGTCCTCAGTTTCCCCATCTGTAAGATGGAGATAATTATGTAGTGCTGTACTTACCAAGCGATTGGGTAGATCAAATAGTATAATGGAGATAAAGGGTTTTGTAAACTGGAAAGTGTTTTAGTGGAATGTCAGTGATTATGTTAATTACATCAGTTAAACCCTCTATTTTTAAAGAAAGCACCTGCTCAGTGAAGATAAATTAATTTTCGTGCAGAGTATCATTTGCTTGCATGGTTCTGGCCTGCATAGGAATAGTGTAAAAGGAAATAGCATGCTAGGGTCAAGGTAAGTGAGTCAGTACCTGTTGGCTGTCTATTTCTCTCTTTATATGGATGTGCATAATTCTCATGCCTTTATTTCAACAGGATTGGAGGTAACTTTATTTCAAAGTTAACCAAGGGTAGGGGTGCATTTGTTAAAACTTTCTCTTGGATATACCCAATGTCCCATTTACACATCTAACAGTTGGCTTTATGAGATTACTTGTAGAAAATGGTTTAAAACTTTAAACTAAAACAGTTTTCTCTGTGAGCTGAGCTGAGGGCAGCTGCTGCTGAACATACAACGATACACTATCTTTTAAGCTCTTTTCTGACTCAAACATTGGTCTGGGTCCCCTTTTGCAGTAAGAGGAACAGTTCAATCTTTCTCCCTCTGTCCATACAGTTTTCTGTGAATCAGATGGGAAAAGGTCTAATCTCCACCAGCCAGGGCTATGTGTATGCACAATTTGTTATATGTTTATACGGTATGATTTGAAAAGTCTATCCAAAGATATTTCCTCACCGGTCTACCATAGTACCTGAAATTCTCGTCTATTGGGTGTGCTTTATCTTCCAAAGACTTCTGTTAAAATAAAACTATATTGACTGAGGGAACACCATGAACTCAGCAGCCTCCAAAATGTTAGCATAGATTTATTTAAAAGATTTATTTTATCTCGCTATTATCTTCTCTACTCATGTCCTAGTTCAATGCCTCATCATGATGTAGTAGTGACCCTGAGTTCTGGGAGATTATAAAATACAACATCTGCTTTGAAATAGGCTTTTGTTGCTGTTCAGTCATTTCAGTCATGTCCAACTCTTTGTGACCCCATTTGGGGTCTTCTTAGCAAAGATACTGGAGTGGTTTGCCATTTTCTTCTCTGGCTTTTTTTTTTTTTTTACAAATGAAGAAACTGAGGCAAACAGGGTTAAATGACTTACCCAGGGTCACAAAACTAGTAAGTGTCTGAGGCTACTAGATTTGAACTCAGGTCTTCCCTGATTCTAGGCCCAGCACTCTATCCACTATGCCATCCAGCTGACAGAGCCTACTAAGCTGTAAAGTCTTTGAATATGAGACCAATCACAGATTGTGGTCTTCTGTCATCTGAGGACAAGTCTGACTATGTTGGGAAAACATCACTGTGTCATCTGTTGTATGGGGTTCTTTATCTGGGGGTATAGATTTCAAGGGGTATGTGGACTTGCATGGGGAAAATCAGTATGTTTTAATTTCTTTAATTTCACTGACCTCTAGCTAAAAATCATCACTTCTTTAATTATTTAAAAACATTACTTGGAGAAAAGGTTCATATATTTCACCAGACTGCCAAAGGAGTACATGATACCCTCAAAAGGATAAAAACCTCTGGCCTATAGGGTGATAAAGTTTTTGATGCCAGCAACTTTTGAAGACCATCTAGTAAGTCATGAAGGGGATGATGAGGATGAGTTATGATATTCATTAGTGGAAGGAGAACCCACACTGATGAAACCTCAGATCCTTCAAGTACTGATAAAGCATAATCTGTCATTTGGCTAAGAGTTCATTCTTGAAAGGTCATTAGTCAACAGCAAACAAACAATTTACCAAGCACTTACTATGTGTCAGGCACTGTGCTAAGCATAGGGAATAAAAATATGAACAAAAAGAAAGATTTTCATGGAGCAAGGGAATCAGCAAAATTCAGGGCACAGGTTTCTGCTTAGAAAAAGTAGACCTTTAGCCATTTCATTGAAAGGGAAGCAGCATTAACTAGTTCTGATGTCAGAAGAATTGGTTTCTGATCTGAGTTTTATGATTTGATATCTTAGTCCCCTTAGATAACTCACTAAACCTCTCCGGCCCTGTTTTCTCATCTGCAAAATGATGTTAAACTAAATGACCCAATGGTCCAACTAGTCCACAACTATAGCACAATGATAACATACAAGGTACTGGGTGAGACATCTGGATACACACACACACACACACAAACATATACACACACACATAGGTATAAATAGCACTGATGAAACCTCAGATCCTTCAAGTATTGATAAAGTATAATCTGTCATCTGGTTAAGAGTTCATTCTTGAAAGGTCATTAGTCAACAGTAAACAAACAATTTACCAAGCACTTACTATGTGTCAGGCACTGTGCTAAGCATAGGAAATAAAAATATGAAGAAAAGATATGTATATATAAATATGTGTGTGCGTGCGTATGTGTACATGTATGTATATGCATATGCATATATGCGGATATGTATTTGTGCATGTGCATACATCGACACATGTGCACATATATGCACACACATGCAGGAACATACATGTGCATACGCATACATATATGTAGGCATATGTGTGCATACACGTATGTACACAATACACACATGCAGGTATACTTGTGTACACACATGCATGCATGTCTACATACTTACACACATATATATGTATGTATACATGTATATAATATACAGATGTATAACAGTGCTTTATATGCTGTCATTGAGCTATAACTGTGGAATATGTGTGTATTATATATACGCATATAATACACACAGAAACATATATATTGAACTATAAGATGACATCCATATCCTCAAAGAGCTTAGAATATAGTGAGACAATCAATTAAGAATTTATTATGTGCTTACTGCATGCAAAGCACTTTGCTAAGTGCTAGAGATACAACTGTAAAAATAGTTACTGCTCACATTCTAAAGAAGGAGGCAAAATAGGAATATACAAGATAGACATAGAGTAGATGGAAGATTATCTCATAAGGGAAAGTACTAAAAGCTGGAGTGGACCAGTAAAGGTCTCCTGAAAAAGGTAGAATTTGGTATGAGATTGGGACAAATCTAGAGAAGGTAAGAGGCAACAGAGATGGGAAGGAAGAACATTCTAGTCATGGAAGATCAGTAGTATAAAGGTTCAAAGATAGGAGTTAAATTGTCATGTGCAAGGAACAACATTTAGACCAGTAGAGTAGAGAGGAGAAAAAGGAATAAGAAGACAGGAAGTGAATGAAGTGGTTAGGTTATGAAGAGCTTTAAATGCCAAACAGAGAGGTTTTTATTTGACCCTAGTTTCTGAGAAGGTCGACACTAGTTTTTGAGAAGTTCAAGAGAAGGACTGCTCTAAGAAGTTTGAGTAGGTTTGGAATTGCTTTTTGGAGGGTGAGATAGTGAATCAACTGAGAAGGAATAGAATGCTTATGTCACTGCAGTGATGGTCCAATTGATATTAGATAACAAAATTAGAGTATACCCAATTATCATGGTTTTGTGATTTCCTCCAGCTCAGTTCAGTAGCACATGAATAGAAAGTCAATGATGTGGAGAGTATGAGTCATGCAGAGCTGGGCTTTGGTAAGGCTTGATTAGCAAAAGGACATTCAAGAGTATAAAATAGTATAGTGCTGAATTGAGTCAAGATACAGAAAGAAGAGTGTAGTCAGTGCTTGGGTGATGGCTGGGGGGAAGAATGTGTGCATAAGTAACATAATGTGATGCATTACATGAGTGGATATGAATATTTGCCTTCTGAATAGGCACTCATGTTGGGAGCCATGAGCTTTACCTTTTCCCTTTCCCCTTTTAGAAATCTTTCAAGAAACTGCTCTTGAGATAATTTGAATAACCCAGTACAGCTGCCCCAAAGAAGATAAAGACAAGAATGGAAAGAATAATTGTGACTTTGAACTCAACACTATTGAATATAATGAACAAGTGAGACAAATAGCTACAGTGCTGGGGGAAGGGTGAAAAGGATGCAAACAGTACTGGCTCGTACTAAGTAGACAGAAGTGGAAAATAAAAATTGATTCAAGAAATGAAAGTGGGGAGAGTTTCCATAGGATCCAAAGAGTCCCTTGGCAGGGCAGACAGGGGCTCTGTGTCCTAGGTTTACATAAGTAAGTTTCAAAAGAACAGATTTCCTGTGGTCTGGAGGTGGAATGAGCTACAAGCATATTCGTCTGAGGCAGTGCTGTTGCTCTCCATGGGCCATCTGGTAGAATGTTGGTCCCTCTTGTGAGAGGCATTATCATATGTTAGAAAGTGGCAGAAATGAAGAATTGATAGTGGAGCTGTGCTACAGAAAACAAAACACAGAGATTCTGGGAGGTGAACTGCAGACGACAGAACTATAAGATGCCTTTAGGAATAGCAGATAGAGTCTTTGAAGTCAGAGATCCTGAGGCCCCAGAGAGAGCAATAATATAGAGGAACAAACGTCAGCATAATCATCCTTTTTAAAATAAAATATTTCATTTTCAAAATCAAAATATTGTTATGAAGGTGGTGTGGGGGAGGGGAGAGTAGAAAACTGAAGAGGCCCTATGGTCTCAGGGAAATAGCATTAGATTTAGAGTCAGGAATCAAGGGTTCTAATCGCTGCTTGCATCTAATTGCACTATCTGACTCGATATGTCACTTCTACTCCCTGAGCATCAGTTTCTACATCTACATAAGGAAGGAACTGGATTGTATAATCTCTAAGGTCCCTTTCAGCTCAAAATCTTATGATTCTAGGGATATAAACAATTAGGTGAGTGAAGAGGATATTCTAGCAAGATGAAATGGCCTTAACAAAAGCATGGGCAGGGAGACCAATCATGTTGGGGGATAGTTATCAAATCAAGAAGATTCATTGAAGAAGCAGGCAAGAAACCTAGATTAGTACATGTTCTGTTGTTGTTTAGTCAATTAGTCATGTCTGTCTCTTCCTGATCCCATTTGTGGCTTTCTTATTAAGGATACTGGAGTGGTTTGCCATTTCCTCCTCCACATCATTTTACAAATGAGGAAACTGAGGCAAACAGGGTTAAGTGACTTGCTTAGGGTCACACAGATAGTAAGTATCTGAGGCTAGATTTGAACTCAGGTCCTCCTGACTCCAGGACTAACCCTCTAACCATTGTGCTACCTAGCTGCCCCTAGTACTGATTCTATGACTAACTAGATTTGTGACCTTAAGCAAATCACAATTTTTCAGCACCTCACTCTGTGTCATTTGTAAAATGAGAAATTTAGGCTTCATCTCTAAGGGTGTCCCATTCTTTGACAAGAGACATTATTGGAAAGTTCATCTGATTCCAATCATTCAACAGGACCCTGGGCAAATGAATCAGTCATGAAGAAAATGTACATATGGATTCAACATGGCTCATTTATTCATTATTTAAATGGTTCCTTTAATTGCTGGCTCCACCTACGAAGGTGCCCACCAGTCATAGAAGGACAGCTACTTACAAGCAAATAAAGCATATAGAAAAGATATCCAGCCCATGAGCTTTATATTTAGTCTCTCTCAAACCAGGAACAAGTATCTATTATTCTCTTTTTATTTTTCTGATTAGAGAGCTGGAAGAGAACCCTCTCATTTTATATATAAGTCAAATTGAGGCTAAGAGAGGTTAAATAACTCGCCTAACAAAGCCAAGCCCTTTTATGGCGCTGGAAAACATAACTTAGATGTGTATTCATAGAATGACAGATTTAGAACTAGCAGAGACCACCAGGTAATCTAGTTCATCTCTCTCATTTTACAGATAAAGAAACTGAGGCCCCCAAAGGTTAATAATTGTAATTCAATGAAGATGAAAACTGCATCGTCAGCTACTAAACTTAAGTAAATTACTCATCTTGAAAAGGCTACAAGCCAAGACTAAAGTGTAGGGAGAGTTGGTGTGCAACTTTGTGTTCATAGATGATTGTTTACTCAATGTAGTTTCTGAGGCTGAGATGCAACAAAGTATGAATCAATTCTCTGCTATTTATGCTAATTTTGTCATAACAATTAACGCCAAGAAAACAGGTTCTCCACCAGTCAGCACCACACCATCCATATGTGGAACTATCAGTTACAGCAAACGGAGAAATATTGAATGTTGCAGATAAGTTCACTTCCCTTGGCAGTATACTTTCCAGGGATGTACACATAGATGATGAAGTTGTTTGGGAGGCTCCAAAGGAAAGTGTGGGAAAGAAGAGGTATTTGACTGCCTAACAAACTGAAAGTCTACATAGCTGTTGGGCTGAAGTATGCCTATGAAACCTGGATAATATACCAGTGCCATGACAGGAAATTGAATCACTTACATTTGAATAGTTTTAAGAAGGTTCTGATGATCACCTGGCAAGATAAGGTACCAGACACTGAGGTCTTTTCTCCAGCCAAACTTCCAAGCATTCAAACTCTGCTGCAGAGAACATACCTCCAAATGGGTTGGCCACATTACTCAACTGCCAAAAGTTTGTTTTCTTAAAAGACTATTTTATGGAGAACTCCTCCAAAACAAGCACTTACATGCAGGTCAAAAGAAATTATATAACAACACTCTCACGGTATCTCTGAAGAGTTTTGTAATTGACTGTGAGACATGGGAGACACTGGCAGAAGACTGCACAGTGTGGAATGCCTGCACCAAAGAAAATACTGTGCTCTGTGATTGAAGCAGAAATGCAGTAGCTCAAAAGACATGTGACTTACACAAATGTTCATATGGGTTATTTGTGCCCAACAGCCTTCCAAACTCATATTGGTCTGATCAGCCAGTCAGACACACTATACCTTGACCCCCCATAATGATTTCATTTTGGTTTTCTTCAAGAACAAAGGACAACCAACCAACCATCCATAGAACACTTTAAATTTTGCAAAATGCTTTTACATATATCAGCCAATAAGCATTTAGTATGCACCTACTATGTGTTAGGCACACTGATAAGCTATGGGGATTCAAAGAAGGGCAAAAGACAGTTCCTACTCTCAAGGAACTCACAATCTGTTACCTCATTTGATCTTTATAATAGCCCCAATGAGATAGATGCTACTATTATTCTCATTTTTTAGATGAGAAAACTGAGACTGAGGTTAAATGACTTGTCCAGGGTCTCACAGCTAGTTTCTGCAGCAAGATTCAAACTCCAGTCTTTTTTACTCCAGGTTCTCTACCCACTGCATCACCTACCTGCTTAAGTTAAGTGGCTTGCCAAAGATCATACAGGTATTAATGGTATTAGGGGTGGGATTTAAACCCAGGGTGTCTGATTCCAGAACCAGTGTTCTGTCTTCCATAACATGCTATTTCCCAGACATAGAACTATAACCAGGGTGAGTAAACCAGGGCTTTGTTCCAAGGCATCAAATTTTTAAGGCTATCTGTAGATAGCACTTTCAATCCTTAACAGCTTAAAAATAATAGCTCTCAGAACCTAATTAGAAAGAATAGTTTAAAATGGGAAGCTACCAGATGATGGACTGGAATGAGACATACTTTATCCTACCCTACCCTGCTTTCTTCTTTTGCCCAGCTGACACCCTAGAGTCTCTGACTCTCCTCCACCATGAGGACATATTCTACCAACTGAAGGCAAGTTCCCAACACTTACTCTAGTATAGAAAAATTCCTAGTTATGACCCTGTTTTGAACAAACAGAAGCGTCCACTTGGGTTCTTCTGAATGGCAACTCCATTCCTCCACACATACATTAGTATTTCAGTCAGTCAATAAACATTTAGTAAGTTCCTACTATGCACTAGGCACTCTGTTAAATGCCAGAATTTAGCAGAATAAAATCACAAAGGAAGAAAAGATACTTGATATTGAGAAAAAGATGGAGGGAGCAGGACCCTAGGGGAGAAGGAATTGAATGGGAATAGGAAAAAAATGCTTTTTCTTAACATAGCTTAAGGAGGTGAGTACTGAGGAACACATGGTGGGCATTTCATTTTGTAAGTTACTTTAAATTGATTTTAGAACCTCTCAATGCACTTTATATATAATGATTAGATTAGATTATGCAGTTCTTGAGGAGAATTTGTGTCTGCTCTGCATGCTCATTATTTGTGCAAATAGCCAGTATCACCATCCTTAACAGCATGTAGAGTATTGACACCACAGTTTGATGAAAGGTTTTCCGTCTTTTCTGTAGAGCAGCCAATGAAATGGTGCTTTAAAAATGGAGAGAAAGGAACTGCAGGTGGGTTCCATTGGAATCGACAAGGGTCACTCAAGGAGTAAGAATTTATCTCTCTAATCAGGTACCACAGTGGGGAGGGGAAGGGTAGACAAAGACTCCTTAAAATGCTTCTAAACCACTCCCTGAATTCTGGGAAGGATATGGAAGCCCAAGAATGGTAAGCTCAGCATCTGTAACACAGAATGGCTATTGCCTGGGCCACAAATACAAAGCAGAGAGCATTAGACCAAAAAGTCCGTTTCTCCCAATTGAACTAAGTAGCAGTAGGGCCACAGGACTGTTTTGGATATCACTGACACCTTCCCAATATTTTCTGCCTCAGATTAGAGAGTCTACATTTGTGGCCCCTCCCCAGCTTGACGTCAAGATATACTAGTTCTGTCTTATTGGCATAATTTCCCCCTGGACTTTCTGGATTTCTTCATGGCCAGATTCCACCAGGAAAGGGATTGGGAAGAATCACAAGTTTTCTGATCCTTCTTCCCACTTTCCCCCTCCTCCTCAAAACCATAAAACACTTTTAGAGTTGATTAATAAAGGAAGACACAAACTAGATAAAAGCAGCATAGCTTTAGAGTGGGAAGGAAATGCAGAAGTCAATTAGTCCTACTCTCTTATTTTATATATGAGGTAAACTGAGATCAAATGATTTGCATAAGGTCATATAGTTAATAAAAGGAAAAATTACGTTCTGAATCAAGGTCCTTTGAGTTCAGATCCAACTTTTTGTTTGTTTATTTTTGCCATACTATACAAATCTCTCTTCAAAGGAAACATACAAAGGAAGAAAGACCATGCAATAACAAAAGGAAAAAAAAGTGAAGATACATGAATTGCAAATGTTCTTAGGACTGGTCTAGTCCTACTACCATCTCTGGGGAACTAGATCTACCCTTACTTAGTTCTCTCATCGTCCATAATTGACTATTTTGCTTCAATTAGCCTCAATTGTAATTCTATTGCTATAGATTTAGCTAGCAGGTTTCCGTGTCTCAGCCTTCCTGAATTTTTATTTCTAGCATTTGGTTGCATTTGAAGGCACCTAGCACTAAGGAATGGAATTACTCTCCGAGTTTTCTGTTTCTGAATTGTATGGAATACCTTATTCAACTGATAATTATGGACCTGAAGAAATTCCCCACTCCCATCCTTTTACTTCCCTAGTCATATATAAATGTATAAATCAGTCAACTACCAAGCAATATTATGTTTTTACTATGTGACAGGCATTGGGCTAAGTGCTAAGGATATAAAAGAAAATGAAAACCATCCCTGACTTTAAGGAACTTATATACTAATGGAAAAGACAACATGTAAATAAATAGGTACATACCAAATACCTACAGAGTAAAAGGAAGATAAAAGGTAAAAGTTTTAAAAAATAATCTTTCCTATCTGGATCTCAAGTAATATAAGTATTTCACCTACTTCACCCTTCTATGTAACCTTGGGCACTGGACTGCCATATCCTCATATGCAAAATAAGGGGGTTAGACAAAATTATCTCTATTGTCTCTTTCAGTTCTAAATCCTATAATCCTATGATCCTCCAAAGATCTTAAGCATTTTTTTTTATTCCCATCTGTCATGTCTGAAGGAATATCAATCCTTTTGTTGTCATTTTCATAGGTTTCTACCAAGGCTGACAATAAAAACACTGAATTCAGTGAAGTTGGTTTTGAGAATTTTCCTATCTACTCTTTGTACATCCTATTCCCTAAAGCTAGCATTCCTCCCCTGCTGCTCCCACCCAAGCCCAAAATTCAAAGAAGAAAGCAATCTAATGAACTAATTTAGACTAATATGGTAGTGATGTATAATTGCAGGATATCAGAGCTGAAAAAGGACCTAAAACATCATCTTACCCAATTCTCTCATTTTTCAAATGAGGAAACTGAGGCTCAGAGGGAGCAAGTAACTTGTCTAAAGTCTCTCAGTTAATTAATGGCAGAGTCAAGACCAAAACTCAGGTCTCTGATTCCTTGTATAGTGTTCTTTCCAAAAGAACAAGTTAGAGATTTTAAAGCATTTTGCTATTATGCAACACATAGTGATTTTTATCCACAAATACCAAAAACTACTTGCTTATTTTCTAAATAGTTTGTCTATATCGAGAATAGAGAGCACTGTGAAAACTGTTACTGATTCTCATGTTGTGTTGCGTAGGTGTAAAGGATAGTTCTAGAAGCCCAGGAATTCTCCCTCCAGGATGCAGAGATCACATAAGCATGTGCCCGTCTGTCATTGAAGTCCCCTACTCACGGAAAGTTAACTGCTTTAAAAGTTTCTCAGAAGCTAATGCTATTTGGTATCCCATAGAAGGAGGACTGTTATGGCTGCACTAGACATCGCCTACTCTCCACACTTTCTCACCAACATCCCTCAGTCTCTGCCCTCATTCAAAAACTCTGGATCTGTCATTAGCCCTTCTAAGTGCTCTGCATCTTTGGAAGTAACAGGGCAGATTGCACTGTGCCAATAGATAAGACAACTGGTTAAGGTCCCCTTTTACATTCATATAGCAGGATCCACCATTTTCTCGTCATCCAGATGAAATCAAAAAGCACTGATAATTCTCCCAGAAAATTGACTTTTTTATATCTCCAATGAAATACATCAACGATTTAGTTTCAGCTGAGCTTTAGGCTTACAGTTATTCATCAGAACTAAATCTTTGTAGGATCGTACCCATTACTGATTGTTACACAGTAGAATTGCATTTAAAGCCTTAAGAAATATCTTGATGTCTTGTGGAACACTTAGCACTTTGAAGAAAATGTTGTTTGGGGGAAATTAGTCTGAAGCAATGAAACTTGTTTGTTCCAACTAAGTGGATTGCTTAACATCTTGGAGTATGAAAATACAAAGAAGGAGTAGTTCAGTGCCAGTAGCAAAGACACTCTACCTTGGCCCCCAGCTTTGCTTGGTTCTATATGAGGAATGTCTCTATCCCCAGGACAGCCTAATTACTTTCTGTTCAATGCCCCCACATCCTTTTTTTCTGCTCTGGGTTTCTTTTCATGCTTCATTTCTCCTCTTCAAACTTCTCATTTTCTCTAGAACTTGCCATTATTTCCCCCAAGTCAATTTTTTCTGACTATCTTATGTTCCCTCTCTGTAAGTACTCAAGAATGATAGGTTCTCTCTGATCCAGATGGCTTCGTTTTCATCACTGGTCTTTTTCCTCTTTATTTCAATATCAGTTTTTTTTCCTTCTGCAGCTGTTAAAAGTGAGTACAATTTAAGTCTACCCACATACTCTGTACTTCACTTTGAGTCACCCACTCATTTGAATGAAACAGGCCTACACTCATGGAGTGAGAAAGCCAGAAGCTGTAAAATGGAGTTGACTTAACAACAACATGTTTATTTGTTGTTACTTGTTGCTACCAGCCCTGGTCAGCATGGGGAGTTCCAGGTGATGAATTCTCACTACTAACATATATCATCAACTGCTTTGTGACGTATAGTTTTAGAAAATTGCCTAAAGAAAGTTAAGAGTTTAAATGACTTGTCCAGGGGCACAGAGCCACCATGGGTCAGGGGCAGGCCTTACTAGATCATTGATCTTTCTGACTCCGAGGTCAACTCTCTACCCACTACTCCATGCTACTTGTCATCACCATAATATCCCTAAATGCCAGGGTATCTTAAACATTTATTTTTTTCATATTTGGGCCAGGTTAAAGTAAACACCAAGGAATCAGACAGGAATAAGTGGAAAAGTGCAAAGAAGAAGGGAAGATCAGAACTCAAGGTAATCGAAAGAAGACTAAGAGAGCTGAGATGAGCTAGATATTAAAGGTTGAAGAGGACTTTAAATAGGTGGATAAGAAATAGAAAGACATCCCATAGATTTTTTTTCCTTATAATTTCCCCATGTCATAGGGATGAGTCCAGAAAATGCCTTTTGCTGTGAAAGTATGGTGACATATGGCTATGTGGTTCTTGAAGAAACCTCAAAACCACATTTCTTTCAGATATGACTGTCAATATACAATTGTCTCATAGTCCCCAAATAGTTCCTTGATTCAGAGATTCCCAGCAACAGACTTCACAGTCCTAAAAACAGCCACACGTTAAGTTAGCTGCTGGTAAACAATATAATCTTTACCATTGTTACTGTCAGCCAGCACTTTTGTCTCCAAGGGGTTGCTTCAACTCAGGTCTTATAAAATATATTATCTATCTTTACATATGAGCTTTCATCTGAGGGTCTGTCTTTCTTCCAAGTCCTTTCAGAAATATCTTTTTTTCTCCTCAAGGTGCTTTTATTTGTCTTTCCCATACAAAGGTTCTTTTTCTGACCCTTTCAGTAAATAAAATGTCCATATGTCATAAGGATAGTACCTTACACAAATATGTGAAACCTAGGATACTTATAGATCATAAGGACAAAAATGCATTTTGACTATTTGGATTAAATTTCAGTTAATGTTAATAGGCAAATTTACCAAAATTGTTACTATAGATGGAGAATTTATTGTTTAATACTCATCCTAAACATGTAGCTATAAGTACACTCACACAAGAAAGCTGAGATTGGGTTATATCTCACTAGAATCCAAAGTTCATATGCCAGGCCTTGGAACTGCAAGATCAACGTGAATTCAAGTTCTTTTATGAAGCTTGTAGAATTGTTAGGTCACTAGACACGTGCCTCACACCACTATTCTGGCTACCTTCTCTCCCCACTCCAAACGAGAAAGAATATATGTATGCAGATGAGAAAAACTACTCCCATCTACCAGCTTGCATGCCTTTGCCTGCTTCGAGGCTAAAATCTGCAAAATGCTCTCAACATCAAGATTATATGTTCTATATCAATATAACATCTTCTCAATCTCTAGATTGATAGTTTGCCTCTTCTTTAGCTGTTCTTCCAATCTTGAGTGTGAGGGGGAATTCAGGGGGTAAAACTATACACATTTCAGTCCATGTCACATCTGGTTACAGCATCAGGGTAACACTTTCCCTTCAAGTGACACGCTGGGATAGGATCAGAAACACTCCATCTTATTTCAGATGGAAAGTCATCTCTCTGATCCCCTGACATGCTTCCTGCAAGTGTCCCCTTCTCTCAGACCTGTGTCTGGCTGCCACTGAGAAAACTCATTAAGCAGCTGGGAGGCAGAAAATTTTCTCTATTTGAAATATTGCTGCATTAAATATACAATCAGGTAGGTTTCAGACATCTACTACCTTTCTGTGATTTAAACAGTACCTAAAATCTATTTCTTTCATGAATACTTTGTTGGAGGAGGCTCTGATGCCAGCACTTTTTTAGTTCAGGTTTGATGTTAGGGCAAAATGAGACACACACAAGTCACTGAACATTTAGCTAAGAAGGTTTATTTTTCCCTTACACAGTAAGAATATGCAATAAAGATACAGCTTCTCTGGATGCAGCCCCTATCAGCTGCATCTTGAAATTAGTTTGGTCAGTAGGTCATCAGGATATGTTGACTTATGGGGTCTCAGATACCCACCAAGTCTGAGAGACCTGGACTACAACCAAGTGGGACTTTTTGTGCACCTAGACCAGTAAGTTGCATCAGGGAAGCTGGGACCTGTCAGGTGGCAAGAAGCAAGGGTGAGTGAATGAAGCTACTTTAGGAAAACTCTGGTCATATCATATACATCTTCAAGTAAATGAAGGACAGGTGGCAAATACTCCATAACTTACAACCCTTATGTAATAAGTTCACCAAGTCCTACTTTGATGTCACATTAGCATACTTCAAGTATCATGCTAGTGGAGTGGCAACTTTGGCAGATTCTGACAAGCTCCAAGGACCCCAGGTAGAAACCCTACTTAGTTCTACATGTCTTTTGTCCAAGAACCACCCCAGCTGCACTTGGAGAGGCTCAACACTTGGCTGACCATAGAGTGATGATTTGGTGGGGAGAAGGGAGGCATAACAACTCTCAAATAAAATGCACTAATTTTTAGAGGAGTTGCAATCTTTAGTGGTGGAGGAAATACCCATACCCATGGAACCCTCAAAGTATTTAAATATATAACTCATAAATGTCATCACTCTTCACGCAATTAATTCACATCATTAATTAATTGATTGCAATGTACTTTAATTTTCCTATGTGTCTAATACCAAGAGGCATCATGGCATAATAGATAGATAACTTAGAGTAGAGAAGGCCTGGATTCAGATCCCACCTTTTATACTTACTAGTTGTGTGACCAAGGGAAATGACTTAATATTTTTGAAATTCAGGCAACTGTCTAAGATTAAATTTCAGTGGGACTGTGATCTGCATTTAAGGACTGAGGAAGGTGAAGTTCTCATAAGACTGTTGATATATTGATGTTTAACACATGCTAAACATGTAATAGGTACTTAATACTTGATTAATATGCCTTTAACCTGTCTGCCTTTAAAAATGCCTGCCCATTCCAATGTGATCTGCATTCAATTATAAGCACCTGGGCAGATATATATTCTTGCTCTATAACCCCTTTTGGGGGCTGTTAAAATGTCATGAAAGGGGCATTGGAACATATTGGGCTATCTGATAGGAAGTAAAGCAGTGAGACTAACCAGCCAGCTGTTGTTGTTCAGTCATGTCCCCATGAGCCATACTGTCCATGGGGTTTTCTTGGTCAAGATACAAGAGCAGTTTGCCATTTACTTTTCCAGTAGATGAAGGTAAACAGAAGTTAAGTGATTTGCCCAGCTAGGAAGTGTCTGAGGCCAGATTTGAACTCCAGTCTTCCTGACTCCACTCCCACCACTCCATCCCCTGAGGCACATAGCTGCTTCCAACTAGCCACCTAGCTAGGGTATAATATCTAACCCAAGTTCAGCAAGCAAGACATTGAATACTAGAGAAGTCATGGCAAGAGGGAAAATATCATAGATCAAACAAGAAGGAGATAGAATAGTGATCACTCAAAGAGGATGAGGACAATCTATGTAAGTTACAGAGTTCAAACCTCTTATGGATCACTACATGCAAACAGGAAACATCAAAGTCATTAAGAAAAAAAGAGCAGAATGGAGGCTGTCACCTCCCCTGTTTTCTACTGTTTGCTGTGTACTTTATGCTATCTATTGTGGAGCCTGCAGGTTAACTAGAGCCTTAGAGAACAAATGTCTGCAAATGAACCCTGTCCCTAGCAGGCACAAGGACAAGGTGCTCGGATCATGGGAAAATCTTGATAAAGAAAGACATTCTGTCATGAAAGTCACTAACCTGAGGTTCAGGAAACAGTGGAGTCTCATAGTAATTCTATCAATAGTTTTGTGCTCCTGGACTCCCTTGGGTTTAATTGTTTGTTTAAAAAAATCATTAAGGGGATAGTGTAGACATCTAAGACCAGTGCCAACTCTAAAAGTCAGCAAATAATAAAATGATCCCAAAAAGTGGAAACAAATTCTTATGATAATCAAAAGTAGATACTGTGGGAGGTAGCTACACAGAACACACTTGTCATTCTGTTAAGGAGAGCAGACTTTTATTTTTAATGTTTATTGATTTCTTCTGTTTTCATATCATTTCCACCTCCAAATATATTTCTCTCCCACCCCTTGCTGTTCCAAAAAGAATCATCCCTGACAAAGAATGAGAGATGAGGATGGAAGGGAGAGAAGATAAAAAGAGGGGAGAATAGAGACAAGAGAACTACTTCAGCAAAACTAACTGAAATATCATCCAAGTATGAATGCATATGTCATCTTCTATATCTATAATCCCTATCTCTGCAAAAAAAAGGCAGGGAGGTTCATTTTCTCATCTCTTCTCTGAGGACAAACTTGGTCATTGTAATCACACAACATTCAGATTTGTTATTGTTGCTGTTTTCCATTTACATTTTTATAGTCAATCTATATTTCCCTGAGTTTGATTACTTCACTTTGCATCAGCTTATATAAATCTTCCCATGCTTCTCTGAATGCTTTATTGTCATTGCTTCTTATAACATAGTAATAATATTTATATAATAATGTCTCAGGTCTTTTCTCAAAAAGTATGTAAAGCTATCCAGTTGACCTTGACACCTTAAAGATGCTTCCTATTCTGACATTCAAGCTTATGTGGAAAAAGCTAAAATAACTGACATTGAAGTCATTGCAGTTTGCAAAATATTTTACATGCAGTGTATCCTTTCAGGCTGTGCCATTTTACTGATTAGGAAATTGAGGTACAGAGGATTTGAGTTTCTTGCCCATTATCATACATTTAACAAGAAGCTACATTTGAATTCAGGCCTTATTGATTCAAAACATAATTCTCTAGTCTATGCCATCTTGCTTTCCATCCCTTCCCTTTGATAGTAATCTGCCTCCTTGAAAAGCCTCTGAGGATGAATAAAATCAATAATGAGCACTTTAGTCAAGACTATTCAACACTTAAAATTCTTACTCATTAAAGCACAATAAATAATATCTTGGCTCATTTATTTAATTTTGTCACTGTGCACTTTTCATATTTACAATATTACCCCCAACTTCTCTGATTCTGGGAAACTTTAATTCTTGATCCTATATTTTATTTTGCCCCTGTTCTGTTGCCTCACCATTGTTCTGGTCTCAATGTCCATAAATCACACTCCATCTCCATAACTTAACTGGAAGCTCTTCAAGGGCAGACACTAACCTTTTCTTCTCCATGGTCACTACTGAGATGCTGATGATTTAGAATGGAAAAAAATAAAAGAAAGCAAATTCACGGATATTCCTTTATACAAATGCTTTTACACAGAAATAGAGCTGCTCATTAGCAATGAGAAAGGGAATAATTTTAACAGAGATTTCAAATAGGAGTAACAATCCTATTATTTGCCACTCATCTGAAAGAGACAGAAAAAGTCAACTGTGATTAACTATGGCTAGTCCCCAGGTCTCAGTGAAGGCAAGGGAGTTGTGGTTACTCATGCAGCATTCAGGATCCATTTTTCTGCTATCATTTATCTCTATTGCATATCAGATGCTCCATCTTTCTAACAAGTCATCCTGATAAAATGTAAGTAAAGAACAGCCAGCAATGTTATAAATGAAGCACTCAGACGCTTGCAGTAATCGGAGATATTAATAATACCTTTAATGAAAATTTGTAGCAACCTAATTTATCACTTGAAAAACTAGCAACAAATGGCATTCCATGTTGCTGTCAAAAGCCCAGAAAGAAAATCTATTAATTAAAAATGTTTAAACATGCTGCTTTCCTAGTTTAATCTACATATAGATCCAGTGTATTGGATACAAAAAGTCATCCACCAACTCCCTTAGCAAAGACAATTTCCCTTTCTTAGAATCTGTCCTAGAGAAATAAGAGCCAAAGCCAAAATCAAAAGATACTTGCTTATTTGCTGGGAATATTTAAAAATCTTTCAAAAACTAAAAGTAATGATAATACTCAATTCATAAAACTATTATAACAATAATATATACATTTCTGATCTTATTAAACATTATTTCCTTTCATATAGTGTGACTGATCTGGACTTCTTACACCAGACTCTATCTCCTATCTCTATGCCTTTGCACTGGCTGTCCACCACCTCAGTGCCTGTATTGCACTGCCTCCTGATCCATGACTCTTAAAGTCTTTAGTTTCCTTCAATAATTAACTGAGGTACTACCTTCTATATGAAGTCTCTTTAGTTAGTGTCTCATGAAATTGTTTGTCTCTATGTGCACACGCACGTGTGTGTGTGTGTGTGTGTGTGTGTGTCTGTTACCTGAGAGGCAACATGGAGAATGACCCCTAGAGCCATGATAGATCTGAATTCAAGTTCTATCTCTGACACATTGTGGCCCTGAGCAAGTCAAAAAACCTCTCTAAGACTCTAAGTTGCAGATAAGTGACCTGTACTGGTAGAAGGAGGGGATTTCATCATCAAGGAATTCTCTGTATCAATGAAATCATAGCTCCAGTCTCTACTTCTATGTTAAAAAAAATAGTTATAAATGTACACAGTGATTCCCCTACTAGATTGTAAGCTAATTAAAGGCAGGCACTGATTCACTTTTGTATCTCAGATGCCTGGTTACGTAACATTAGCAGATGCCTGGTTACATAACAAGTACTTAATTTAGGCTAGCTGATTGATTGTTTGTTCATAGTGTCCCAATAAGAATATGACACTTCCTTAGAAAAGGTGCCATGAGAAAAGGAGGGGTAGAGCCAAGATGGCAGAGGGGAAGCAGTGACTTGCCTGAACTCTCTGCCCATACCCCTGTAAATACTTATAAAAATGGCTTTAAACAAACTTTAAAGCAGCAGAACCCACAAGAAGACAGAGTGAAACAAATTTCCAGCCAAAGACAGCCTGGATGGTTGATGGGAAAGGTACATAGCAATGGGCAGGGAAAAGAGCACAGTTCAGCATGAGCACACAGGCCGCAGCAACCCTGGAGCAGGCCTCAGAGGGCTGAATCACAGGCAGCTGTGGCGGTTTCCAGACTTCTCAACCCTCGAATGCCAAAGACAACTTAGGTCAGTGGGAAAAGTCTGTGACTGTGGTGAGAGAAAGAGCTAGGTCTCAGCCGCCCCTGGGGCCGTGGCTATTTCCTGAGCTTCTGACCCACAGACTGAGGGGGAATCAAGTGGCTAATCAGAGGGGGATTGCAGGGATCTCTTTGTCAGTGCTGAGGCAGGAATCTCTTGCTTTGCCTGTGCTTTGATCTGGGTCATAGTTCTATGAGGCGGTCCTGGGGTGAGGAGGAACGCTGGTGTGGTGAAGCTTGTTGTGGTCGTGGAGAGGAAATACCTCAGCCTTGATCATAGCACCTTGGAAAAACTGAAAATTTTCAGGTCCCTAGAAGTATCTCTGAAAACAGCTGTACAAACCCCTGAAGCTTGGGACAGTACATTCTCCACATTGGAAGCAGACTTTTACCTTAACAAAGAGTTTAAAACTCAAGTAATTGTCTGGGATCATGAGTAAGCAGTGCAAAAAAAGTCAGACTATATTATCTTACTTTGGTGACAAAGAAGATCAAAACATACAACCAGAAGAAGACAATGAAGTCAAAGCTCCTACATCCAAAGCCTCCAAGAAGAATATGAATCAGTCCCAGGCCTTGGAAGAGCTCAAAATGGATTTTGAGAAGTAAGACAGGTAGAGGAAAAACTGAGAGTTTTGCAAGAAAATCATGAAAAACAAGTCAGCAGCTTGCTAAAAGAGACCCAAAAAAATACTGAAGAAAATAACACCTTAAAAAATAGCCTAACCCAAATGGCAAAAGAGGTCCAAAAAGCCAATGAGAAGAAGAATGCCCTAAAAAGCAAAATTGGCCAAATGGAAAAGGAAGTCTAAAAGATTGCTGAAGAAAAAACTTCCTTAAAATTTAGAATAGAGCAATTGGAAGCTAGCGACTTTATGAGAAATCAAGACACTGTAAAACAAGTCCAAAAGAATGGAAAATTAGAAAACAATGTGAAATATCTCATTGGAAAAACAACTGACCTGGAAAATAGATCCAGGAGAGAGAATTTAAAAATTATTGGACTATCTGAAAGCCATGATCAAAAAAAGAGCCTCGACATCATCTCTCAAGAAATTATCCAGGAAAATTGCCCTGATATTTTAGAACCAGAGGGCAAAATAGAAATTGAAAGAATCCACCGATCACCACTTGAAAGAGATCCCCAAAGGAAAACTCCTAGGAATATTGTAGCCAAATTCCAGAGTTCCCAGGTCAAGGGGAAAATATTGCAAGCAGCCAGAAAGAAACAATTCAAGTATTATGGAAACACAATCAGGATAACACAAGATTTTGCTGCTTCTACATTAAGGGATCACAGGGCATGGAATATAATATTCCGGAGGGCAAAGGAGATAAGATTACAACCAAGAATCACCTACCCAGCAAAACTGAGTATAATCCTTCAGGGGAAAAATGGTCATTCAGTGAAATAGAGGACTTTCAAGCATTCTTGATGAAAAGACCAGAGCTGAATAGAAAATTTGATTTTCAAATACAAGACTCAAGTGGAACATGAAGAGGTAAATAGGAAAGAGAAAATCATAAGAGACTTATTATGGTTGAACTGTTTACATTCCTGCATGGAAAGATGATATTTGTAACTCATGAGACCTTTGTCAGTATTGGGATAATTGGAGGGGAAAAAATTATATGTACATATATATAGATATAGATAGATAGATAGATAGATAGATAGATAGATAGATAGATAGATAGATAGATAGATAGATAGAAGGCACAAGGTGAGTTGAAAATGAAGGAGTCACAGGGGCATTGGATAGAACACCGGCCCTGAAGTCAGGAGGACCTGAGTTCAAATCCAGCCTCTAGACCAAACACTTGACACGTACTAGCTGTGTGACCTTGGGGAAGTCACTTAACCCCAATTGCCCCAATTGCCTCACCAAAAAAAAAATGAAAATGAAGGGGTCATATCTGGAGAATAAGGTTAAGGAGTGAGAGAGGATTATACTAGGAGAAGGAGAAAGGAGAGGTGGAATGGGGTAAATTATCTCATAAAAAAAAACAGAAAAGAAAAGGCTCTTACAATGGAGGGGAAACAGGGGAAGGTGAATGAGGAATCTTATTCTTATAGAATTTGACTTAAGGGGGGAATAACATGCACACTCAATTGGGTATGGAAATCTGTCTTACCCTTCAGAAAAATGGGGGGGGAGGGGACAGGAGAGTAGGGGGATGATAGAGAGGAGGGCAGATTGGGAAAGGGGATAATCAGAAGCAAGTACTTCTGAGAAGGGTCAGAGTCAAAAGAAAGAATAGAATAAATGGGGGGGATAGGATTAAGGGAAATAGAGTTAGTTTATCACAGCATGTCTACTATGGAGGTGTTTTGCATAACTGCACATATATAACCTATATTTAGTTGCTTGCCTTATCAATGAGGGTGGGTGGGGAGGGAGGAAGGGAGAAAATTTGGAACCCAAAGTTTTAAAAACACATGTTTAAAAAAATATTTTCACATGCAACTGGGAAATAAGAAATACAGGAAATGGGGTACAGAAATCCATCCTGCCCTACAGGAAAATTGAAGGGGAAGGGGATGGAGAAGGGGGAAGAGATAGAAGGGGGGGCAGACTGGGGGAAGGAGTATTCAGAGTGCGTACCATCTAGGGGTGGGGGGAGGGGTGAGATGGGGTGAAAATTTGGAACTCAAAATCTTGTGGAAGTAAATGTTGAAAACAAAAAAAAAACAAAAATTACCATAATATTAAAAAAAAAGGTGTCACATGCATAACCTACATCAAATTGCTTGCCTTCTCAATGAAGAAGGAAGGGAGGGAGAGAATTTGGAACTCAAAAAAAATTTTAAATGAGTGTTCAAGATTGTTTTTCCATGTAATTGGGGAAAAAATAAAATATTAAATTAAAAAAAAGAATATGACACTTCTCTGGGTCCACCTTCCATAGTGTATAATCATCAAATTGTTTTTCAATAGCAAGGATAGATACTGGAAGTAAAGAGGAGTCAATTTTATAGAAGAGGTCACCCATTCAGGCAACAAAGGAAGACATAGAACATATCACAAGCCTGGGAAAAAAAGTAGCTAAGAGATTGTTCTTTAAGAGAAAAAAAAAGGGTCTGTAATAACAAGCTGCTAAAGTATTCAAGACTCTTATCCTCAGATATGACCAACTCTGTTCTATATCAGAAAACACACAGTCTTATTAAACTGCCTGGAAACACCAGGTATATTTTACCAGAAGGACTTCATACATTAAACAGTGTTGGGCAACCTTAGTGTTGGTGGGGACCAACACACATCAAATTATAGAATTCTAGAAGGGTCCTTAGAGGCTAACCAGTACGACCCCCTCATTTTCCAGATAAAGAAACTGAGACCCTGAAAGGTTAAGTCACTTGCCCAAAGTCACATGGGTAATATTAGAGGTAGAATTGAAACCTAGATCCTATGATTCCAGACCAAGTGTTCTTTTGCCACGTACCATGCTTCATTTATGCAGACCTTTCCAATTCAAAAGAAATGGACATGAAAGGATGTGAATTTTTTCTCTATGGAATTAGTTAATTGAAATATGAAATATAAAACATAAGAGTGACTATGAAAATGTAATCATGGGTCAGCTCCCCCTTAGAATTTATTAAATGCTCCCATGGAAGCAACTGGAAATAAAAAACATTCAAATGAGCTCTTCTGTTATTAAGCCTATCAGTGTTTAACATTTTATGGGATACTTGGTTCCAAACTATGCCATTTATATTTAAGTTAGTAGTGTTGGGACCATAAAAGGAGCTAAAAATGAGCTTTTATAGTGTCAGGCTTCATGAAGTACAACTTTCAGAAAAATTTAAGAAAAGATTTGGTGGGTTACAATGAACCTTATTAGCTTCCACAGTCTTTTTTCTCTCTCTTGACCAGAAATATCTTGTTTCTTTTTTTCTAATTTTGAATTGACACACATATTTTCAAATCCTAATGCTCACTCCCTTGGCTTTGCACATCAGGCAAATGGCTCAGCCTAAATCTGTAAATGAATTTTAAAGGGAGGGAGAAAGGAGATTAGATTGATGAGACTGCAACTTTGGTTGACTGGTGGATCATTATTTGTTTAGACCAACATGTACTGCCCAGAAATAATGATTGCAAAGTTCTGAACCTTACGAAGTCAATTGATTTAGGAACTCTGTACTTTTTCTTTTCCTTGCCTCTTCTTGTGGAAATATGTTTATGTGCTTTAGATTTCAGTACTTGTATTAATGGTGATCTATTTTGATAGAGTTCTACCTATCTTTCTCCCACCATTGTTCACTGTTATTATTATTATTTTGCTTGTAGTCAAATTAGAATATATGTATTAAGTATCTGTGATGTACAAGCCATTGGCTCTGAATACTGTGGGAAAGGTGAAACAAAAAGATATATAAGAATTGGTGAAGGAATTAGTATTTGAGCTGGGAATAAAAGACAAGTCAAAAGTTCTGATATATCAGTACTCCACTGAATCTGTGATCCCATCAATGTATGTATTCCTACAATAATGCAGCTTGCACTTCATTCTTGTTTCTCCCTCTGCTGTGACTCTAATCTATAGAAATAAAAAATTAAAAGAATATTTCAATTAAGAACCACAGTGGAGGACAGAAAGGAGAGAGAGAACAAAGGTCAATGGCATAAACTTCTCTAGGAGCATGGACGTGAATTGGGGAAAATCAGTGGATAATAGCAGCTGTTATTTGAAGAGGATGGTAGAGGTAGATGAAATATGCTTCAATTGTGGATACATTGTTTTAATTAATGAATGTCATCCTGAAACAACCAGTGTACTTTCATGGTGGTTTCCTCTCAAATGGAAGGTACAACATGAACGAAGTATAAGGGGAAAAGGGACTTTTCCTAACTAGGTGGGACAGTGGATAGAGTGCTGGGCCTGGAGTAAGGAAGACCCACCTTCTTGAGTTCAAATCTGGCCTCAGACACTTATCAGCCATAGGACCCCAGGAAAGTGATTTAACCTTGTTTGCTTCAGTTTCCTTATCTGTACAATGAGCTAGAGAAGGAAATGGTAAACCACTCCAGTATCTTTGCCAAGAAAACCCCAATTGAGGTCCTGAAGATTCAATAATGACTGAACAACAACAATAGGGGATAAAAAAGAGTTCTGGATTTAGAAGCATAGGATGTAGGTTTAAATACTACTTCTGATATGAAAAGTTTAGAGGAGCTTAGCAAATGTTGATAACCCGTATTGGAGACTGAAGAAAAGGCCCAATTCTCTCCTTTTTCTATTAATTGGGAGAAAGAGGCAGCACAGTGAAGTGGAGAGACAACTGCACTTAGAATCAGGATGGTCTGGGTTAAACTTCTGCCTCAGAAACTTAGTCTTTGTTACCCTGAGGACCTCTTTGGGCCTCAGTTTCTTTAACTGTTAAATGAACAAAATGGACTAGATGACCTCTAAAGCCCCTTCCAGCTCTAAATCTATGATCCTATAACTCAATATAAGAGACCACATGCGAGAAAGTGAGACTTAAATAATAGAGAGAAAGTACTGGGGATATTATGTCTTATGGGAAGAATCCAAGTCTCAGTTATGTCAAGAGGTATACCGGAAGAGTACAAAAGGTTTGTTGTTGTTGTCGTTTAGTCACTTTAGCTCTGTCTCACTCTTTGTGACTCCATTTGGGGTTTTCTTGGTGAAGATACTGGAGTGGTTTGCCATTTCCTTCTCCAGCTTATTTTACAGATGAGGAAACTGAGGCAAACAGGGTTAAGTGTTTTGCCCAGCATCACATAGCTAGTAAGTGTTTGAGGCCATATTTGGACTTGGGAAGATGGATCTTCCTGAATCCTGACTTCCTCTCTCCAGTGCCACCTAGCTATCCAACAGAAGTTTAGGAAATTATATTTAAAATAATGGAAAAGTTACCCATAATAGAGTGAGAAATATTCACTACTGGGTACAGGCTTAGAACAGTTATAAGCATGTAAAAGTCCTTTCTTCTCTTTGCTAGAGCACCTAGAAAACTCATGGAATTTGGAGTTAAAATAGATTTTAAAGGTCATACCATCCAACTCCCTCATGATATAGTTGAGAAAACTGAGGCCCAAAATTCAAGATCACCTAAGGGGTAACTGCTGGAGCAAGAATTCAAACTCCAAATCAAGGATTCATTTGCCTTGAAATCTAGTGATTTTGTCACTATACCATGCATGGTACCCGTCTGGGAAATTATGGAAGTATCCTTTAGGACACTACCACTACTATCCCTGATCACCCAACTAAATAGGGATTCTATTTAAGGCTGGTATGATTCCATATTTTTTCAATAAATCAATCTATTAGGATTTTTTAGAACCTTAGAGTTCTTCTGGTACACACACCCCTTCCCTTTTTTTCTATAGATTAGGATGCTGAGGCACAGAGAAGTTTAGTGACTAATCCAAAATCACACAGGTAGGTAATAGATTTTTTTATCAGAGTTCTGAAGTGGCACTCAGCTCCAAAGTTCTCTTTTCCCTTAAACATCTTTCCTTATTCGAAAAATTCACTAATGCCTGAAATGTCTATAATAGAAACCAGATTTATTTCTTTAAGTAGAAAGATAAAGATTTAAAATTCAAATGTCTTGGACAGCTAACACATTAAAATCCATAATAAATGAATTTAAGTGACTGAAATTTTATCCTTTCCTGTTTGAGGATACGGATAAAACAGGCTTAGGAGCAGGAGGGCATTAGGTACTTGATGGAGAAAAGGGACTTTGGAGAGGGGTGCATTTGAGGCATGAAGGGCATGGGAAAGGCTAAGGCTGACAAGAAGGAGGGATACAGGATGCCAAAGACAAACTTCAATTACTAGCTAGACAAATAGCATAAAAATGGGAGTTATATGCAAAGCTACCTTTGCTGTTACTGGGGCTCTAGGGTAGCTCAGGAAAAAACAGTCTTCATCCTTGGTTTTGAAACAGCCTAGAATATATCCAATCATCTCAAAGTGTGCTGCAAAGTTTTCCAAAAAATCCCGAACCAATTGCATTGTAATTCACTTGATTTTTCAGAACCAGATGCCAACATGGAACGTTTTGGAGGGAGGGCATCTCATCGATATTAAACAACACTTCAATATTTCTAGGTTCCTTGATTTCATTAGTGAGCATAGCCCTCCGTCAATATTGGCTGCATCCCCATCTATTCATTGTGGAGGATGTTTAGGAATTACTTTAACTGTCCTCATCCCCATACTCCACCTTTTCTTCCTTCTCCTTCTTCTCCTCCTTATCAGCAGTGCCTACTACTGAACCCTCTGGTTATAAGCTTTTCAAAACGTAGCAAAGTCAGCTGTCAGACAACAAACACTGAGTCCTTTGCCTAGGATAAACATGAAGCTGGTTTATCTTGGTTAAACCTGTCAGAATGTGTCCTGCACCATCAGAACCATCCAGAAACCAAGGTCATCTCTATGCCACAATGAGATCATACTAGATTACATTAATTGTTAAAAAGCCGCTCAGAAGCCATTTAGTCCGACCTTGTTTGACAGATGAAGAAACTCTGACCCAGAGAGGTTAAGTGATTTTTCCCAAGGTCACACAGGTAGTTAGTTTTAGAGACAGAATTTGAAATCAAGGTTATCTGACTTCAGGGCTAGTGTTTTTTCCACTGTACTATGCTGACATGGGGCTTCAGTAGAGATTAAGCAAATAACAGTAAAATGTAATGACTTTTTAAAAAAAGGCTAGGGATTCTTATAGAATAAGATTGGACTTGAAAAGAAGAAATAAAAAGAAAGATATGTCTGCTTTAAAAACAACTTTAGAAAAATGCTTTAATTCATGGCATTATTCTACTTTTAAACTTAGGTTGGTTTTGTTTAGAGCTGACTATAACAAAACCAGGGCAGCATGTTTTTATACCCATGAATGTAAAACATTAGGTCAAGGATTTTGTTTCACTGCAGCAAAAGCAAAACTTTTGTTTTACTGCAATAATATATGTTTTCTCCTTTTTAAGCTACATTTTTAAGTAGGGACACATAGGTACGTTTAGAGGTACATTCATGTGTGATTATATGCAAGTTGGTAAAGCTCCTTTTAGAAAATTCCAAAATAAAATTTATGTTACAGAACCACTGATGAGAGCCAAAACAGCCAATAAAGTCTTGGAAGGTTCCAGGGTACCTCTGCAGACAAAGCTCCAAAGGCAACCTGAAAAAGCAGAACTACAAATGTCCTTCACCTTCACCTTTCACTTTTAGAATGAAGCTATTTGTTCTGAGAACAGTGATTTTGTTTTCTTACATTCTATAAATAAAACATGTGCTTGAGATGAGAATGTGAGTAACTGTTGAAGCAATATGTTCAGTAATGGAGAATTCTAATCAAGGCCATGAAGAAGGAAAAATAGTAACTATCACTATATGTACCAAGTGTAGAAAGAAGAATAGAAAAAAACAAGTTTGGTGAAGTGAATGAATGAAACCTTTGAGAACTCCAGAGGGATGGGAGAAGATAAAAAGAAAATAAAATGGTTGGTAGAAATTTTAAAAGGGGGAAATGATCGTCACATTTGGTAAACAACAATTTGTATCTTAAGTAACGAGAAGTCACATCTAGCCAGCTGCTAACTAGCTATCTAACCTTGGAACAATCATTTCACCTTTAATACATATTTTTCTCATTCAACTTTCTTTATTTAACTTATTTCTCAGCCTCAGTCTTTATGCAATTGAAACTTATTTCTTCAATGTTACCAATTATTTCTTAATTAGCTTCACTACTAGAGGGAATTACTACTCCTAAGAATTCCCTATATCAATGAAATGACAGGTTCAACACCAACCAATTTCCCTAATTGTGCATAAACTACATGGGGGAGGGGAGATATGTGTAAAAAATAATTTTACATACAATAAGAAAAAAATTGGAGATTGCTTCTCTAGAGACTCTCCAAATTAATCATGAAGTACTTTAAAAGTAAATATAATTTAGTGTTTCAGTGTCTCTATGATATCATTGTGGGCATAACCTCCAAGGTTACAAATTGCAACCCAACAATTCCCACTCATTCTTGTCCATGTCTTCTTGTAAATCCTTCAAAGGGGTCTACTCCATATGCTAAAGGGATTATTCTAGGTTTCTTGGCATTGTGTGAATACCATTCTAGCACATGATTTATCTATTGATTATCACATTTAATAAAAATACAATTACCCAGATGTAATACTCTATATAAATAGAAGTAACTCTTTTTTTTTGAAAATTTGTGGGAAATATTCAATAACATTTTTCTTTAAGAACAGAGTGTTTCATAATATCATATCTACTAATTCTCTTAGCATACCAGGTTGTTATATCTTTGTAGCTTTTTCCTCCCCATGTACTTAGTCAAGGGATGGGTAGTCAAGGTTTGTTTCCTGTTGTTTTCCTATATGCTTAATTTTTAATGACAAGTCTCTGAATTACAATTTTGTGTCAATTATGCCTTGGATAAATCTAATTTTCTTAATGAAATTAGTAACTTGGAAGAGAAGAACAAGCATTCATTTCACTTTAACAGTTTTTCTTTGAGCTGTAGCAGATGTTATTTGGCCAAATTGCCAGTACTTGATAAAATGGTTTAACACTTTACACTCAAATCAGATCAGAGCTGACCTAACTGCTTTAGAGATGAAGACATTGTTTGTAGGTCTGGAAAACAAATTCTTCTAAATTTCAAAGCATAAAATAATTTTTATAATAAGAAATAGACCCAGTTCTAGAAACAAAACTTAATCTATGCCTATAAGTACAGTGAAATGAGGAAGTAATATTTTACCTTTGTATATATTTTACTTTAACAGATTTGCCACTATGTTCTTTCCCCATATTAGAATGAAAACTCCTTGAGGGCAAGGATTGTTCTATTTTTGTTTTTATATGCCTAAAATTTAGCATGTAGGAATTGCTTAAAGAATGTTTTTAAAATTGCATTGAATACTTTAGATCAAAATAGCCTTTTGCTTAAAATTCTCTCTCTCTCTCTTTATATATATATATATACACATATACATGTATGTATGTATGTATGTGTGTGTATATATACATACACATACATGTGTGTGCATGTATTGTGTATAAATAAAGTAGGTAAATAGTTGTTTGTACACATACATACATACACATAGCCAAACTGTATTCTCTGTTTGCATTATCTGGGTGAAGTTACTGATTTTACTTTTACATTTTCATTATAATTATAATCATTTTAGTCTCTAAGCTACATGGAATAAAAAAAAAACTTTCAAAATGTAAAGACCTAAAGGAAGAAATCAAAACCACATGTGATTGGGATAAGCTGTAAATCATTGACATGGTTCTGACTACTACTGAAAGATGCAGTAAGTGAACTTATATCCTCATACTTTTATTGAGTTATAAATAATCATGATTTTATCTTCTGATACAAGTTTACAGAATATTAAATATGAAAGAAAAATAGCGAGATAGTGACTTGTGTTAGGACTATTTCTCTCTGAACTCCAACAAAAACATCAGAAGAAAGATTTATTTTAATCACAGCCATAATAATAGTAGGCAGCTAGATGGCTCAGTGGATAGAATCCTGGGCCTGGAGTTAGCAAGACCCGAGTTTAAATCCAGCCTCAGACACTTATTACCTATGTAACCCTGGGCAAGTCACTTAACCTCTGATTGCCTTAATCCACTGGAGAAGGAAATAGCAATCCCATTCCAGTATCTTAGCCAAGAAAACCCCATGAACAGCAATGGTATGCTGCTGTCAATGGAGTCACAAAGAGTTGGACACAACTGAATGACTGAACAAGTAATATAACACTTTAAAGTTTTCAAAGCCCTTTTTATGGATTGTCTCATTTGCTATTCACAACACTCTGGATAGGGAGGTACTATAGTTATCTCTAATTACAGATGAGAAAGAGTGAGTTTCAATGAGTTTAAGTGATTTACACAGGGACATATAGTTCATAAGCATTTGGAATGAAATTTGAATCTAAACCTTCCTCACTCCATGCTTGATCCATTATACCATGCTGCCTATAAACAAGGTTCAAATGGAAGATTATCTGTCCACATTTCCACCTTGCTGTGCTGTTCTTCCAATCAGAATACCAAAAATGTGCAAGAAAACCTGAGACAGTGCAGGAGCAGACTCAACTTGTATTCATTTGCCCTTCACAATATATATTTTCCTGATAAATACAACTACTTTCTTCTAATCACAAATGAATCAAAGGACCAAATCATCCTCCTGAAGGAAAACCAACTTTAATTATCTGTAGTAATGGGCAGATAAGAAGAGCAAGGAAAATTGAAATAGAAAAAGCCCAAATCTCATTTTAGCCAACACCTTCAATCACCAACCTTTATTTTTTCCCTCGTCTGCTAACAAAAAAAGAAAATTATCTGATTGAGTTTTATTTCTTTTTTTCCTTCCTCTGCCAACACACTTATTAAGGTGCTAATGACCAATGAAATGACTGGAAGGGCAGGAAGAATTAAAGAACCGATATAACCCCCAACCCAGGCAATTGGCTTGGAAATGGTTCTCTGTCCTGCATTTTTCTCTATATTACATATTGAAAGGGAGGTTGGAGAGTTATATTGTTTTAGGAATCATGGCAACATTAGTAATAATGTGATTTTTGTTAAACAAAATGCTTTTAGTGCAATTGAAGAAATCATTGAGAAATAAAACCTTTGGACTTATTTCAATTTAGTCCACCAAGCATTTGAATACCCTCTAAGTGCTAGGAGATTGAAAAAAAAAAAAGATGACATGGTAAAGTCCAATCTCTCAAGGACTTTATAATTTGTTGAGAAGACAAGAGTTGCTCAAATAAAGTAGAGAACAACATAAGACAGCCTGCAATTCGCTGCCAAATTAAATATAACTAGATACCAATATGACAAAGAGGAAAGAGCACTAGCTTTGTATTGAGATAGCTCCTGACTTTGAGCTCTAGTCATTTGCTAGCTTGTATATAACTTTGGCCAAGTCAGTTAACCTCTTGGATCTTGGTTCCCTCCCTAGTAAAATAAGGGAACTGGACTAGGTAATCTCTAATGTCTCTACCAGCTCTAGTTGTATTAGCCTAAGAAGATAAGATGTCAATACTATGTGTGCTACCTATCAATGGTAATCAAGGAAAGGGGTTAATATTGGTTGAAGTGTGCAAAGTGGAACTTGATCTAGGCTTTCAAGGATGAGTAACATTTAGATGGGCTGAACAGAGCAAAAGCAAGGGACATATTTTCTTATGGAACATTATGATGTAGATTTATGTGGGCTTTGGGAAAGTTGCTTAACCTTTGTGGGTCACAATTCCTCTTCCCAGAAATGAGAGGCTCATTCTAGATGACAGCAATATCTGTTCCAGTTTTAAAGTCTTTAAATTTGTGATCTTATAATCAGTTTTAATTAATAGATTTAAAAATACTTCAATTTCTCTGACACTATAAAATCATAGTTTTTGAGGATTAAGGGATCTCACAGGCCATCTACCCAACCCCCTCATTTTACATGTGAGGAAACTGAGGCTGAGGGCACTTAAGAGACTGACTCAAGGTCATGCAGGTGGGGTCAGAAATGGAATTTGAACCCAAATCTTCTCATTTCAGAGGTTATATTCTATCCACTTTTCCATAATGCCTCCTATTTATTAATGCAAAGAAGCAGATAATGCCCATTCACTCTTCACCCCATGGAATTCTTGTTCATGCCCATGTTCTTCTTTAAAGGGGTATTGTAAAGATTGTTGAAATGCTTAATAGCTAAAATAAATATTAAACTATAGATATGTCATGAGGGGGTAGTGGGGAGAAGGACCCTGAAAAACATGGCAATTCAAGATCTCCTGAACTTCAAAAAAAACTCTAAACAGGAGTAACTCTACCCTCTACATTTTTTGTCTTTTAAGCCATTCTAAATCAATCAAAACACTTTTGAAGCAGGTACTTAATAAATTGTTATTGAGCACTCATCATATATATATACATATTAAAAATATATATATATATACATATTACATATATATGTACATATAGTATGCTAACAGATGTTGAAATTGATTCTCTTAGCTGTTCAGCTACTCCCTGGTTTTACTTAAGGCATCTTTCAGAAGCTTCAGAAATACATGATCACTAAACCCTGAAAAAGCTACAAGTAGTTTCTCTACATATTTCCTTCTTTGTGTAAAAATTCATTAATCCTACCATCAAAACTTTTGTCATGGCATTATAACTATTTTGAGTCTAGGATGACTAATGTATTTTGAATGATACAAAACACCAGATATTTCTCTTCAGACATCTGAAATATTTCAAATGTAAACTGTCATAGATGTTCTTTATGGGAAATGATGAATTTATAGTCTTGCTACCCATGTTAATTGAACTTGAAAATAATTTCAAATGTCATTTTTCTTTTAACCAATATGTATCATGGATGGGTTCAATTTGGGAATATGCATCAATGAAATTATAGATCCATTGAGGTTTTGGAGTTTGTTTAAACATGATTATCACATGGTGCTATGGTATTATGCAGACACTATTCTTTTCAACCAAGAATTCCCTAATAAAATGAACAAATTACAATAATACAATGAAATTATGTTGTTATGATTTATTAATCATGGTGGTGGTACAGTGGACAGAGAACTAGGTCTGGAGTCAGGAAAATCTAAGCACAAATCTGTCCTCAGACACTCCTGGACAAGTCACTTAATCCCATTTGCCTTACTACCTCATCTGTAAAATGGGGACACACTGGAGAAATAAATGGCAAATCATGCCAGTATCTTTGCCAAGAAAACCTCATGGACAAAAAACATGGGGTCCTGTAGATGCAACTACATGACTGAACAACAACAATAATTTATTGAAAAGAGAACTGTGTTGTGAAAATATGCTACATACTTATATAGCAATCATTTATAAATCCCTCACATATGCCGAATATTCTGGTGGGCACTGGAGACATACAAAGTTTAAATAAAAAAGGCCATACCCTCAAGAAACTTACAGTCAAGTAAAAGGATGTGATACAAACACATACTATAATACTCAATGTTACAGAAATATTATAAGCAGTGTGACACAGTGGATAAAGAGCTGAACTCAGAGCCTCAAGTCCTGACTTTGCCACATATGGGCTATGTGATGTTGGGAAAGTCATTTAAACTCTCAGTGTCCCCAGAAAATAAGGCTATTAGGTACAGAGAAGGTACATATCTAGTTTGGCAAAGGAAGTTCCTCACCAGGACCTCCCTATATTAATGAAATCACAAAACTACTTAAGTATATTAGAGAGTTATAGACTAAGCATCATGAGAGGTCTAAGGATGAAGGTTATTACCTACAAAGATTTGATTTATTGCTATAGGCTTTGGTGTAACTCACAACTGGAATAACCATTTCTTATCTGTAAAAATGATCCTTTTCCTCAAAATAACTCTGCAGAAAGGATAGAATTATAAGAAAGTTTTAGTGAAGGACTCTCAGTAGTTGGGAAGTAATATGAAGATACTAGAGTCTGATAAAGGAAAGAGGCAAGCATGAGCAGAAAGGAGGAGAAACAAATCTATTAAAGGCATTAAGGTCACTGACCTTCTATTTGATAATTTAGCCATTGTCTAGTTTTGATTGCTATAGTCATAAGTGACTCATAAGAATAAATTTTTTCCCAAAAATGCAACTTCACATGTAAGTACTAGAAAAAAGTAAGATGAACCTCAAGTTCTCTGTAATAACACAAAAGAATAGATGCATAGGGCAATTGAAAATCCTTTAAAAATGAAAGAGCACAGTGGGAAACATTGTTTTCTATAGCCAGAGAACTTAGTTCAAATTCTGCTCAACTGAAAGAGGAAATGAGCCTTTCCCTGATTCATCAAGATAATGTGCATCATCGGTAGTCTTCACTAAGGAGAGGGCAAGGGCACAAATCATATGGCACTGACAGAGCTTCATAAGTAGCTATAACTTAATAATGTAGCTAGCCTATAACAGCTGCATGTTCTGTGCTGAACTCTTGATTTTGTTAACATAGTCATACTTTCAAGAGCACCGAAACTCTCCCTTGGCAACAAAAATAAAATCGTTCCTCCCCAAAGTCATCCTACTTAAATGTGTCCTCAAGAACTGCCTAAATGAAATGTAATTTTCTGTCTTAATTTAACAGTTCTGGAGGAAGACGGTAAGGGAAAGCTCTTGTTGAAAATTAGACATCATAAACTTTATCAGAACAGAACCTTCAATGTTCCTTAGACTTACTTAGGCCTCACTGTACAGAGTGGACATTGGATGCTTGTCATCTTTCTTTTTCCCCAGGCTATGTCTATCAGTAGGTCAATCTGAAGAATGTAAATATATCAGCTTCTTGCCAGAATGTTTTACAACTATGTATGAGGGCATTCTAACATATATTTAATTTTTATTACTATAAAATATTTGCTTCTGGCACATTGAAATAACTGAATGTTTCAGTGAGGGAAAAATTCTGATTCATTGAATATTAATTCATGTTGCCTTCAGGGAAGGAGTGTCTCTATTATCAGGATTTTTGTTCTTTTCCCCCAAAAATATAAACCAAAGAAAGGGAAACAATGTTCAACAGTAAGTAATTATTCTTTGCAAAATTAATCAATCTATATGTATCTATTAAGTGCCTACCATATGCTGAGCACTGCTGGAGAAATGAAAGCAAAAAGTCCTGAGTGATAACAACTCAGTAATGGGACATTCCTTGCCATCACAATGACTACCAGCCCAAATCCCTGAGAATGCAAATTACTTGCCTTTTTGAGTTTACTTTATGGAGGTACTCCTTTCAACAGTGCAGATCAATACTCATCCTTATCCTATGGAACTCTTACCCATGTTCTCAGGCAAATCTATCATGAGTTATACAACCAATATGGATGGGGCTTCCTTTAGATTTTTGACACTCTGTGGACAACAATAAAGCACTCAGACCTTTCACTGGGCTTCCCTGGATTCTGCTGCATAACCAACCCACTTCCTTTATCTCTGATGATATTCTTTATACCACAAACTTTAAAAGTCAATAAGTTTTCTATCTAACACTATTCCTTTGCTATTTTTACAAGATTTCAATTCATTCAAGTATCCAATAATAGAAGCAATATATACACACATATTTACATGTATGTGTGTGTGTGTGTGTGTGTGTGTGTGTCCCCTTGAAGCCAGGAGAAACTAGCTTCAAGTCCTTCCTCTGACACAAACTGGTTATATGACCCTGGGCAAATCCTTTGACCTCTCAGTGGTCTAGGAAAGTCCTTAAGACTATAAGTTATTGAAAACATGTGGACATGCATTGATAGAAGGAGTTAACTGACCTAGAAGTTCCCGTAATGAAATCATATGTCCATTCCTTATCCAACTATCAGATAACAACTGAATAATTATTTTTATACTTTGAAAGATATAATCTCAAGATCTCAAACTAAGAAATACATAAATTATGAGTTTCCTACTTATATTTTGCTTCAAAACATGTGGAGATAGCTTTATGGAAAAACATCATTTTTACCTTGCATGCTTTATGCCCAAGAATGCAAGTGCAGCAGCAAGGTCTTTGGAAGCCTTTGAAAGTGTAGTCATAAGCTACTAATAAATCCTACAGTTTTATTTACTGTGGTGAATTCTGTACATGGAGCCATACCTCAAAGATACAGAGACTTTCTCCCTTCCCTTGGGATCTGAAGCACCAGATAGATCATCATTATCATCATCAACATCATCGTTATCATCATCATTACAATCCTCCTCCTCCTCCTTCTTCTTCTCCTCCTCCTCCTCCTCTCTCTCTCTCTCTCTCTCTCTCTCTCTCTCTCTCTCTCTCTCTCTCTCTCTCTCTCTCTCCCTCCCTCCTTTCTTTTACATCTACCTGGCACCTTCCTTTTTCTTCCTTTTCTTCCTGAATGACTGAATAAGAATGATTCACACTAAATACACAATAAAATTTTAGCAAACTAGCTTATGACATTCATTGTTGCACTCTTGTGTATGAAGAATTTTACTTGTTTTAAGCAATTTGAATAGAATTTATATTAGTAGTCAATAACACTGTGAGTAAATAAAAAAGATATTTATCTTCTAGAAAAGGCTAAGGATCCCTAAAGTAGAAAATACTTAGTAGAACTACTAATGTGTTTAGACTCTATGATCTATATTGTTGGAAATAAGATGCACATTGATGAGATCACACATCCAGTTGGAGAATTAGGGTATCTGTACACATGTTACCCAATAATCTACTGAAACACTGTGAAAATTGGCAAGTTAGCATAAGGAATCTGAAGCTGCCTGATAGATTGTTACTATAGAACATATGAGGAGAAAGGGAAGCTTATTCTTAATACATAGTGCAATGAGAAACTGCGCAAATGCTTTGAAGAAAGGAATGAGTGGTTGGTTGCCCAATCAGGTAAGAAAGATGAGCTTTAGATCAAGTTAGGTCACAGAGGAGGCCGCTGCCTGAAGCAATTTTTCTGAGTAGAATGAAAATCTAGTAGTCCAGTTGGAAAGTGACTAGCACTTATGCTAGAGACTGACTGCAGAGATAAAAATAAAGGGATTCATAGATACAAGTAATTTATTTATTTTATTTTTAATTTATGAAGTAAAACAAGCATTTCCATAACACAGTGGAATTAAAAACACATAATTATACATGATACTGTGAATCTATCATGTACAAATTGTTATTTCTTTTAAATCTATAAAAAGTTATCATGTAACTTTTTTCCCTTTTTTCTTCCCTCCTTCCTGCCCTAGATATGACTACCATTAGACACAAGTATACATAAGTATACACACATATATATATGCATATATATGTATGTATATTTAAAGTCATTCTATACATACTTCTATTTATCGGTTCTTTCCTTGGATATAGATAGCACCTTCATAGGTTCTTTGTAGTTAATTTGGTTATTTATAATAATCAAAATTATTTAGTCACTCAAAGTTGTTGTTAAAACAGTATTGCCATTACTGTATACAATATTTTCTTAGTTCTGCTCATTTAGTTCTTCATTACTACATGCAAGTCTATCCATGTTTTTCTAAAATCAATGAGCTCAACACTTCTTATATCACACTAGTATTCCATGACAATCATATACCACAACTTGTTCGGCCATTCCCCAATTGACACACATTCCTACAATTTCTAGTTCTTTGCCACCACAAAGAGAACTGCTCTAAATATTTGAGAACATATAGTTTCTTTTCCTTTTCCCCTAACCATCTTTGGGAATAGACCTAGTGGTGGTATCGCTGGGTCAAATGGTATAGGCAGTTTAATAACTCTTTGAGCATAATTCCAGATTGCTCTCCAAAATGGTTGGATCAGTTCACAGTTCTACCAATAGTGAATCAGTGTCCCAATTTTTCCACATCCATTCCAACATTTGTTGCTTTCCCCTTCAATTATTTTAGCCAATCTGATGGGTGTAAAATGATATCTCAAGGTTGTTTTAATTTGCATTTCTCTCATCAATAATGATTTAGAGCATTTTTTTCATATGACTACAAATTGTTTTGATTTCTTGGTTGAAAAACTGCCTGTTCACATCCTATGACCACTTATCAATTCATAATTTATAATGTAATTGATACAAGTAATTTCTTAAAGAACCAAGGAAGGGGATTTAAGAAGGGACTATTTATGAGGATTAAACTACACTAAGCATTCTGAAATAACTCCAAAAAAGCAAGTTGGAATTTAAAAAAGAAGTGACCAAAATCCATTTTGATGATTTTGCCAAAAATTAATCCCAAATCAAAATAGCTATATTAAAGAAGACCCTATTTACAACCAACCAACTAGTCCTCATAGGCAGCACCAGGGGCAGATGAGTTGAAAGATAAGAGAAACAAATTTCTCTCCCTTTACCATACACCCCAGGCAAAATCCCTATAGCAAACATAGTTGGATGGGAGATAGAACAGAGGGTGACATTATGAAATCCTAGTCTTGTAAGCTGGAAACAAATTAATTAAGCCTCTGCAATACACATGAATGATTGTATAAACTAACATATCTCCAATATAGCTAAGATCCTTTGGCTATGGTAATGCACATAGGGCACTTTAGTTTGCCTAAATACTAAATGAATGCGAATATTAAAATTATTATTACTGTGGCTGAATGTAAATCACCAAAGAAATAGATAAAAGGACTGGCCACTTTATAAGAGTGAGAGACAACTGATGGACAGATCAGGAGCTCCAATGATACTTTTGAAATGTTAACATAAAATGAAGAAATGCTTCCCTTTCCCCCTTCCTTGCAGCCACCTATGGCAAACTTACAGAAAGAGCCTAGAACTACACTGTATAGGTAGGCAGAGATGGGGTTTGATCTACATCATTGAAAAGAATACTCATTGATGATCTCACAGATCCATTGGTGTATTTAACACCTGAGAATCTACTGAAATGCTTCCTTTGACACCTCAACCCAATATTGATAAAAACAAACAAACAAACAAACAACAACAACAAAAAAAAACACCTTATGGTCTGAATGTGTCAGGACATCGGGTCACCTGAATCTAGAGATCAAAGAATAATCTTCCAACTGAAATGTCTCTTCAGAGAATGAATGTCTTGTTCCACATGCACTTTTCTTCCTCAGACATTTGAATTAAGTCTCTTAAAATAGATTGGTAAAAAAATGTGTTTCTCATAGCAAGTGGAATATGGTTCAGATTCTTACAAGAAATGAAGCAATAGAACTGAACACTCAATTAGAAACTTGAAATAAATCCATAAGCTTAAACAAAAGTTACAATAAAGCCGTGTTACAATGCACAGGGGAATTTCTATATCCTCTTAAAAAGAAAATACTTTATGGTTATTTTTCTCTTGTATGTGTTTTTGAAGGGAAAAAAGAAAAGCCTGTTATCTTTCCTGGATCTCGATGAAAGGAAGAAGAAAGCAAAATAAACAGACCCTGACTTGGAAAACCCTTTCCAGCCTGTAATTGCTGTCCTGCAATAAAATGGGACCCACTGTTTTTATTGACTTCCCAGCAAAGAAACAATGTTATTAAGGATGAGTATTGCAGCAAAATCCCGCCGTCCATCATTCAAAGCGGAGAATTTAAAATTTGATATAACATGGTATTTCCAAATCAATAAAAACACTGAATTGGCCCCTTTTGGTTAAAGCAAAATAATACTAGTGTTTTAACCTTAAAACACAGAGTACAATAAAGAAAAGAAATGAGAAAAAAAAACTTTTTGCTCAATGTTATTTTTGCTTGTTTCAACTGTCAAATAATTTAAGGTCCTCAAAAAAAAAACTTCCATCAGACAGAGCAAGATTATTGGGGTATAACGAACATTTCCCTAGGCATTTTCTGAGCAGTAGGTGCATTTAAGCCTCTCAAAGATGATGCTATAATTACATCATTGAGACCAAACCTGTTGTCAAGGTGAGCTCAAGTCATAGCATGTTTGCTGATCCGTATGGTGACCCTGCCTTGCTAGAGACCATAAAGATATGGTGTCATTAAGAAGATGAATAGAGTATAATAGTAAAACTTGGGCCAACCACCCCCCTTCCACTTCTGTCTCATTTGTCCTTTTTACTTCCTTCATCATTATCAAGAAAATTTTGCCAGTGATCCTTTTGGCCCTTTCTCTACTTTGTTCTCCCTAACTTTGTTTTTCTATTATATGCTTCATTCTCTTTTAATTTTTCATTTTCTCTCATGTCTAATGCAACCATTCTCATTATTCCAGAGAAGCAGAAATACTGAAAGACAGGAGTGTGTATATGGGTAGGGAGATTCCTAGCATGAAACTTGTGCAAATTGGCTGCCCCCCCATTTTATTTAAGGTTTATTTTAAGTTTATTTTTAAGTTTTTTCATTTTATATGAGTCCATTCTCAGTTAGCTTGGGGGTAGAGGTCAAAAGGAAAGGACTTACCTAGAGATAAGGCAAACAATAGGGAAGAACTAAGAACAGGCATGAGGAAAAGTGTTGAGAAAGAGGAAATTTGTGGGATTGTAGGAATCAAAGCTTAAAGGGATCTTCAAAATTATCTAAAATAATACCTTTATTTTACAGAGGAAGACAAACAAGTAATCAGTAGCAGAGGAGGGATTCAAATTTAGGTTTTACAATTATAAATTCAATATTCTTTCCGCTACACTAAGAGTAAGATACAATGGTTGTAGCATGGGAATGTTGAAATATGCCAAGGAGACTAGTTCAAGAAAATCTGGGCTTACAATTGAGGGAAAATTGAGCAACCAGTTCAGACTGTCAGGACCCCTGCCTCCTTCAAGATTTAACTCAAATGCCACATTTTTATTTCCTATTAATTTGATTTATTTTCTAAATTTTCATTTTTTCAATTATATATGAAAACAATTTTAACATTCTTTTTTATTTTGAATTCCAAATTCTTTTTCTCATTCCTTCCCATTACTCCTTAAGAAGGCAAGCAATTTGACATAGATTATACATGTGCAGTCATAAAAAAATTTCCGTATTGTTGCAAAAGTAAACACAGTCCCTCCCACCTCCAAAAAAAGCAAGAAAAATAAAGTTTAAAAAAGTATGCTTTAATCTGTATTCAGAGTCCATCAGTTCTTTTTCTGGAGGTGGATAGCATTTTTCATCATAAGTCCTTTGGAATTGTGTTGGATCATTGTGTTTCTGAGAATAGCAAAAACATTCACAGTTGATCATCATACAATATTGCTATTACTGTGCACAGTTTTGGTTCTGTTCACTTAACTTTGCACCAGCTCACAAAAGTCTTGCCATGTTTTGTTTTGTTTTGTTTTTCTGAAACCATCCTGCTTGTCATTTCTTACAGCACAATAGTATTCTATCACAATCATATACCACAACTTATTCAGCCATTCCTCAATTGATGGAATTTAAGGACTGTCCTAAATACCCCAATAGTTAATGCCCCCCATGGTTAATTATTATTTATGTCTATTTGTAGATTTGTTAATTTATATATACTTATTACATTGTATGTATCTATTATATTGCTACTTATATACATGTTAACCAACCCATTTATAAGACAGCAGCATTGATATAAAGAGAAATAACTTTGAATGTCTTAAAAACAGTACCAGTAATGAAGCATGTGTTATACACTTCCTGACAGAGAAACAGTGGACTCAATAAACAGATTGAGACATATATTTTCACATATGGTCAATGAAGGAATTTGTTTTGCTTGTCTATGCATATTTATTTCAAAGCTTTTTTTCCCCTCTTTTCTTTCAATGGAGTAGGGGAGGAAAAAGGAAGTAAGATATGTATGTGTACATTGTATGACAAAAATGTCATACATAACCTGGGGCTACTCTCACAAATCCCCATTCACACTGGCAGATTGAGTTCCCCAAGAAAAGCTGCCTGTGTCTTGCTTCAAGGATCCTTGAGAGGTTGGGGCTGGCTTTCTAATATTATAGTTCATGAGTCCCATCAGATGCCCTGTGATTATCAGTTGATATCAATTAGCCAGATAGATAGGATCAGCTTTTATGTAAGAAAATACAGAAAGCATTCTTCACAAAAACTTGACACACATTCTTCCACAAGTACATATGGAATCCAGAGGGAAAAAAGGATCAAGTTTGGATAACACATGCAGCAAAGGGAGTAATAGTAATTCACAAATCTTGGAGGACCTTTTCTCCCCTTTGTGAGGCTGTCATGAATTTCCCCTTAGCTATGTTCATGCTTACGCCTAGGTTCTTTGTAAAGACACAAAGTTGCATCTCCTCAGGTGTCTAGTTTGTCTTTAGATCTTGATGAAGACATTGACATTAAATACCACTATTCAAGGAATACTCCCAGGATGCCTAGGAGAAGTACAAATCCTTTTATCCCTCAAGGTTTACCAAGTCATCTTTGGTCAATGGGTGGAAGAGCTAGAGACTCTTTTCTCCTTTTTTCTCCCAAGCGATTCCCCCTTGGGGGCTTGGTTGATTAGAATTGATGGCCTGACCCTCAAATGCTGGTATTAATTTATTTTCTATTTCATACAAGATTCACAGAGTAAAATGAAGTCTCTTCATTTAATCTAAATATCCCTCCAATGCACATCATGACATTTTATCCAACTCTTTCAGTCTTTCCAAATTGATCAAAGACATATCTTACCTAGTGTGATGCTTTTAATTGATGTATTAATTCATTAGTAGTGTTCTCACATGATAATGTTATCAAGGCCCATCGCATTGCTAGTTATTTTCACTTTGGTGGGGTTGATTGATTAATTCAATCAACCTCCAGCCTTATAAATATACATATATGTATGTGTCTATATATGTGTATGTACACACACACACACAAACACACACGCATATACACACATACACACATTAAGCACAGATCCGACTATGTAAATCCCTTACTCAACCAACTCCAGTGGCTTCCTATTGCCTGTGGGACAAAATATAAACCCCTTTACTTAAGTGTTAAGAACCCCATACATCCTGTCCCCCACCTATCTTCCTGGCCTTTCAGGCTATTACTCTTCCTCCTATATGCTGCAATCCAGTTAGACCTTGCTTCTCACTATCTGTCACTACAAAACCTTGTGTACCATATTGTCCCTTTTTGCAAATCATCTTGAATATCTGGAATGCACTGCCTTCTTACATCCATTCCATAAATTCCCTCTCTTCCTTTAAGGTATAGTTCAGAAACCATCTTGTACATAGAGACTTTACTGATATCCCCAACTGCTAGTGCCTTTGGTCTCAAACTACCCTATATTTAACTACTTTGTGTATATATGTATGTGTACTTGTATATATATGCATGTATGTATATGCATACATAAAAATACATTTATACTTTATACAGTATATATATTTATATCTACTTGTCTTCTCCATTAGAATATAAACTCCTTGCTACTAGGAATTGTTTTATGCATTGCATGTGTATCCTTAGTGGTTAGCCTACTGCCTGATACATAGTAGGCACTTAACAAATGCTTGTTAATGAATTTATATGCATGTATTATGTTTTCAAGAAAAGGGAATAATAAATTTAGCAAAGTTGCAGGATATAAAATAAACCCCCATAAATCACTGGCATTTCTAAATATTACTAACAAAGCCCAACAGCAAGAGAACAAAGAGAAATTCCATTTAAAGTTACTGTTGACATTATAAAATATTTGGGAGTCTACCTGCCAAAAAAAATCCAGCAACTATATGAAAACAATTACAAAACACTTTTCACACAAATAAAGTCAGATCTAAATAAATGGAAAAATACCAGTTGCTCATGGGTAGGCTGAGCTAATATAATAAAAAATAACAATTCTACTTAAATTACTTTCCTTATTCAGTGCCTTACTAATCAAACTACCAAAAATTATTTTATAGAGCTAGAAAAATAATAACAAAATTCACCTGGAAGAAGAAAAGGTCCAGAATATCAAGGAAACTAATGAAAAGAAATTCAAAGGAAGGTGGCCTAGCTGTACCAGATCTTAAATTGTATTATAAAGCAGCAACCATCAAAACTACTTGGTACTAGCTAAGGAATAAAGTGGTAGATCAGTGAAATAGGTTAGGCATGTAAGACACAATAGTCAATGACTATCGTAATCTACTGTTTGATAAATACAAAGACTCCAACTTCAGGGATAAGAATTCACTATTTAACAAAAACTGCTGGGAAAACTGGAATATATAGTACCAGAAACCTATACCAAGATAAAACCAAAATGGGTACATGATTTAGATATAAAGGCTGATACTATAAGCAAACTAGGAGAGCAAGGAGAACATCATGAAATGCAAAATGGATGATTTTGATTACATTAAATTGAAATTTTTTTTTCAAAAACAAAGCCGGTGAAACCAAGATTGGAAGGGAAGCAGAAAGCTGGGGAACAATTTTTATAGCCAGCATCTCTGATAAAGGCATCCTTTCTAAAATATATAGACAACTGAGTCAAATTTATAAGACTACAAGTTATTTCCCAATTGATAACTGTTCAAAACGTATGAACAGAGAGTTTTCAGTTGAAGAAATTAAAGCTATCTACAGTCATATAAAAATGTTCTAAATCACTATTGATTAGAGAAATGCAAATTAAAACAACTCTGAGGTAACACATCACACCTATCAGATTGCTAACATGACAAAACAGGAAAATGATAAATGTTGGAGAAATGTTGGAATACTGGAACACCAATGCATTGTTGGTGGAGTTATGAACTGATCTAACCATTCTGGAGAGCAATTTAAAACTATACCCAAAAGGCTATAAAACTGCAAACTCAGGGGACAGAGCCAAGATGGTGGAGTAAAAGCAGTTACTTGCTTGAGCTTTCCCCCAAACCCCTCCAAATACCTATAAAAAATGACTCTAAACAAATTCTAAAGCAGCAGAACCCACAGAAAGACAAAGTGAAACAAATTTCCAGCCCAAGATATCCTAGATGGTTGATCAGAGTATATCATGACAGGCTAGGAGAGGAAGGCATGTCAGCATGGCACGCAGGCCACAGCAAACCTGAAGCAGGCCTCAGAGGACTGAATCACATGCAGCTGTGGCAGTTTCTAGACTTCTGAACCCATGAACACCAAAGACAACTTAGAAAGTCAGTGGGAAAAGTTTGTTTCAGCGGTGGTGAGAGAGAAGCACAATGGGGTTCCAGCCCCAGTCCCTGAGGTTGGCCCTGGGGTGGGGGTGTGACCTTCCAGCCCACAGACTGGGGGAAATCGAGACACTTATCAGAGGGGGATTGCAGGGATCTCTCTGCTGGTGCACAATTCTCTTGCTTTGCCCATGCTTGGATCTGGGTCACAGTTCTGGGTGGCAGTCCTGGGGCGAGGAGGAGCACTGGCTTAGTGGAGCTTGTAGTGGCCATGGAGAGAAAATCCTCCTCACAGTTCCAATACAGAAAAGAGTGCTTGTGGTCACTCATAGACCAGAGCACAGGCCAGGAAAGGAATAAACACCTTACCCTTGATCATAGCACCTTGGAAGAACTGAAAATTTACAGGTCCCTAGAAGTATTTCTGAAAACAGCTGCACAAAACCCCTGAAGCTTGGGACAGTACATTCTCCACATTGGAAACAGACCCCTACCTTAACAAAGAGTTTATAACTCAAGTAATTGGCCAGGATCATGAGCAAGCAGTGCAAAAAGAGTCAGACTATATTATCATACTTTGGTGACAAAGAAGATCAAAACACACAACAAGAAGAAGACAAAGAAGCCAAGCTCCTACATCCAAAGCCTCCAAGAAAACTATTAATTGTTTCCAGGTCATGGAAAAGCTCAAAAAGGATTTTGAGAAGCAAGTAAGAGAAATAGAGGTAAAACTGAGAGTGATGCTAAAGGAGACCCAAAAAAAAATTACTGAAGAAAATAACACCTTAAAAAATAGCCTAACCCAAATGGCAAAAGAGGTCCAAAAAGCCAGTGAGGAGAAGAATGCCCTACAAGGCAAAATTGGCCAAATGGAAAAGGAAGTCCAAAAGCTTACTAAAGAAAATACTTCCTTAAACTTAGAATGGAGTAATTGGAAGCTAGTGACAATTTGAGAAATCAAGACACTCTAATACTAATCCAAAAGAATGAAAAAATGGATGAGAATGTGAAATATCTCATTGGAAAAACAATTGACCTGGAAAATAGATCCAGGAGAGAGAACTTAAAAATTATTGGACTATCTGAAAGCCATGATCAAAAAAAGAGCCTCCACATCATCTTTCAAGAAATTATCAAGGAAAACTGCCCTGATATTTTAGAACCAGAGGGCAAAATAGAAATTGAAAGAATCCACTGATCACCTCCTGAAAGAGATCCCCAAAGGAAAACTCCTAGGAATATTGTAGCCAAATTCCAGAATTCCCAGGTCAAGGAGAAAATATTGCAAGCAGTGAGAAAGAAACAATTCAAGTATAGTGGAAACACAATCAGGATAACACAAGATTTAGCAGCTTCTACATTAAGGGACCAGAGGGCATGGAGTATGATATTCCAGAAGGCAAAGGAGACAGAACTACAACCAAGAATCACCTACCCAGCAAAACTGAGTATAATCCTTCAGGATGAAAAATGGTCATTCAATGAAATAGGGGACTTTCAAGCATTCCTGAGGAAATGACCAGAATTGAATATAAAATTTGACTTTCAAATACAAAACTCAAGTGAAACACGGAAGAGGTAAACAGGAAAGAGAACTCATAAGAGACTTATTAAGGTTGAACTGTTTACATTCCTGCAGGGAAAGATGATATTTGTAACTCATGAGTCCTTTGTCAATATTAGCATAGAGGAAGGGAAAAATTATGTGTATGTATAGATAGATAGAGGGCACAGGGTGAGTTGAAGATGAAGAAGTGATATCTGGAAAATAAAATTAAGGGGTGAGAGAGGATTATACTGGGAGAAGGAGAAAGGAAGAAGTAGAATGGGGTAAATTATCTCACATGAAACAGAGAAGAAAAGGCTTTTACAGTGGAGGGGAAATGGGGGAAGGTGAGAGGGAATGAGTGAATCTTATTCTCATAGTATTTGGCTTAAGGAGGGAATAACATACACAATGGGGTATGTAAATCTATCTTACCCTACAGGAAAATAAGGAGGGAAGGGGACAAGAGAGCAGAGGGTTGACAGAGGTGAGATCAGGTTGGGGAAGGGGATAATCAAAAACAAACACTTCTGAGGAGGGACAGGGTCAAAAGAGAGAATAGAACAAATGGGGGGTAGGATAGGATGAAGGGAAATATACTTAGTTTTTCACAACATGACTACTATGGAAGTGTTTTGCATGACTCCATATGTATAACCTGTATCAAGATGCCTGCCTTTTCAATGAGGGTGGGTGGGGAGGGAGAGAGGGAGAAAATTTGTAACCCAAAGTTTTAAAAGCACATGTTAAAAGAAAAAGAATCATGAAAAAATCAGTATTGAAAAAAAGAATAGAAGAATTGTAAAAGAAAAAAAAAACTGCATACCCTTTGACCTAGGAATACCACTTCTAGGTCTATATCCCAAAGAGATCATAAAAACAGGAAAAGGACCCACATGTACAAAAATATTCATAGCAGCCCTTTCTGTGGTGGACACGAATTGGAAATTGAGGGAATGCCCATCAGTTAGAGAATGGCTGAACAAGCTGTGGTATATGAATGTAATGGAATACTATTGTGTTATAAGAAATTATGAGCAGGCAAATTTCAGAAAAACCTGGAAAGACTTATATGAACTGAGGTTGAGTGAAGTGAGCAGAACCAGAAGAACATTGTACACAGTAACAGCCACATTGTGCAATGACTAACTTTCATAGACTTGGCTCTTCTCAGCAATGCAAGGATCTAAGACAATTCCAAAAGATTCATGATCCAAAATGCTATCTACATGCAGTAAAAGAACTATGGAGTCTGAATGCAGATTGAAGCACACTGTTTGATCTCTTTTTTTTTCTTTTGTTGTTTTCTTTTGTTTCTTCTTTCTCTTGGTTCTTCCCATTGATTTTAATACTTTTTTTTACAACTTGACTAATGTGAAAATATTTCATATGAATGTATATGTAGAGCCTATATCAGATTGCATACTGTCTTGGGGAAGGGGAGGGGAGGAAAGGGAAAAAAAGTGAAAACTCAAAAACTTATAGAAGTGAATGTTGAAAACTAAAAATAAACATATTTTTTTAAAAAGATCAAGAGTAAAATTTAAAAAAAAAGAAAAGGGAGCAAAATGTTAAATATATTTGTCTCTATACATTTCCCCCTACACATGCATACATATACCTATAAATGTTTAAAGCTGAGCCTTAGGTCAATGGAGAAAAGGGTGTGATTGTTAGAAAGCAATACAGTTTGATTAAATGAAGAAGAATCATTTTATAAGATAAAAACATCCATTCAATACATATGTTTTTATGTTCTTATAAGCTTTAAAACACTAAAAAAGAAATTCAACTTAATTTGACTGTTATTCTTTCATATGTTCTCTACATTTGATTAACAAAATTGTATTAAAAGTATTTAAAGTTGAATCAATCTCTTACAACCAAACCTTTTTTTCAATTCATCTGATGCTCAGGTATGTAGGTCTATTCATATAGGAATATGTGTATGTATAGAAACTAATAAATGCATGGAAAAATTGACAGAAGAATATTTGGCAAGACAAACACTTTGCACGCTTTCCCTTAAAACCTTAAATTTTGACTTTGTAAGTGAAGAGTTTTATTTCTTGCTTTATCTATTTTCATAATTTTCATAAAATTAATATTAAGTTCAATTTCATGTATGTGTAAATTCTTCTTTTTCTTTTGCCAGTGTTCCTATAATCACATGCCACCAAAGAAAAGAGCCTCTGCAACATCTCATTAAAGCAAGGTCTGGACAAGTGAAGATTTTGGGATTTTCTATGAAATATTCCAGAATAAGTCAAAGAAGAAAATCTATATCCTAGGTTCTTGAAAAGTTGTATTATTATAGTCCTATGTATAGTAAGGTGCTCAGTTTTCTAAAATTTTTATAACCCAAGTTATAAAGAAAACTTTTATTTGTTATCTTTTTATAACTGTTTTTAGAATATATTTATACTCATAGTAACTTTCCTTTATTTCTCATGATCAATATCATAAACATAGACTGTATACCATGTACCAATTAGAAAAAAGAAAAGATGGGCAAGTTATTATCAAACTAGGCCACAATGAAAACATTCTAAATAAAGGGGGGAAATCTCATCTGGTTCATTCCCTTAGGTCTCTGTATTTCTTTGTCTAGTGCATCCATGAAGTATAAAAATGTTGGGGCAAACTATAATCTTTGGCCACAAAACGTGCTTCATTGGACATAGGAAGGAAGATGCTATCTGCATCCAGAGAAAGAATTAATAAATAGAAGTATGGATAGAATGATTATACATACACACACACACACACACACACACACACACATACATACATACATACATACATGGTTGCATCAAATGGTAGCCATCTCTAGGGTGGGGGGAAGAAAGAAAAAAATAAATTTACATAATAACTTTTATTATATATTTAAAAAGAATAGCAAGTTGTACATAGTAGATTTGCAATTTCATGTGCAATATTTTTTATTATACTATATCATGGAAATACTTGTTTTATTCCATAAATTAAAAATTAAATAAATAAATAAAGCCATTTTAAAATCAGTGTCTTGAGAGGAAGAATGAAATTGTAAAAATGACCAGATTAACTAGACCCAAAGTACTTCATTTTGGTGACAATCAATAAAATGAAAAGGGTATGAAATAGGGTAGGTAGTAGGATCATACATTTAGAGCTAGAAAGAACCTTAAAAGCCATGGAATTCAATATCATTTTACAGAAGAGGAAACTGAGGCTGAGAGAGGCTGTCTCTTGCCCATATTCACAACACTAATATCTGAGGTAGGATTTGAATTCACATCTTCCTGTCTCCAAGACTAGTGCTCATCCACTGTACCACTGAGTCCCAGAGACCAGTGTTATAATGAGCCACTAGAGAAAACCCTTCCTTTTACCTAACTCCTGATGTGCAAAGACACAGAAATGTAAAATCAATCCATTGATTGGACCCTGCCCTCTAGGGTACCATGATTACTGAAAATTTCTGACTCCCCACCATAGGAGTGAACTGAACTGGGAAAAAAATAAAGAAAGAAATACCATGTAGACTTATACAATGAAAGAATTAACATTTCCAGAGGTCATCAAGTCCAGTCTCCCACATTCAGTCTATACTAATACAAACCACGGGATAAAGATTGCTATCAGTTTGTTGTTGTTGTTGTTTGTTCAATCAGATTTTAAAAGATTTGCTGGGAGAAAGATATGACTTATTCAAATGGTAAAATATTTTTATGTTTCTTCTCTCCTCACATTAGGATTTTTTTTCTTAAGTCTAATCCATCTTCCACTATATGTATAGTCCATATTTCAGCTCTTCTTTATAATGCAACTATTTCAACCTAGTGAAAGTAGCTAGTTGAAGGGTATGTTCATGAATACTCCCATTACTGAATACTTGTTCTGTTGTGGGTACTCCAAAAAAATTCAAAAATGCAGGCATGTGTAATATGATTCACTACAAAGATCATCTAGGAGATTTTGTCTTGGACACAGCAAGGCTAGGTTGATTTGTAGATCATCCAAAGTCCCAGGTCCATTATGATATAACAAAGATTTCCCCAGAATCCAATTGGAAATTAGGGGAATTAATTCATGATTTTAGTAGGTTGTACTAACTATCCCAATGACATTCCTCAATCTCTTCTGTAGGATCTTCATCCAGGTTATACCTGCTAAATGGGTATCCCCCAAAGCTCTATCCTGGGTCCTCTTCCATTCTTTCTCTATTACTGACCACTAGGTGACATCATCAATCCCCATGTATTTCATTTTTATGTCTATACTGTTTCTCTGATAGACTTATCTAGCCCCTAAACCCTCTCCTGACCTCCATTCTCAAATCTTCATCTATCTATTAAAAATCTCAAGATGAACATCCTCTAGTTGTCTTAAACTCAACATATCTAAAAAATGAACTCATTATCTTTTTTTCCCAAAATGCTATCTAGAGGTGATCTTTGACTCCTCACTTACTGTTTCTGCCTTCTTATACAATCTGTTGCCAAATTCCAATTATTTTACCTTTGCAATGTCTATTGTACAGTACTGCCTTCTCACCTCTGACACTGCCACCACTCTCATGTAGGTCTTTATAACTCAAGCTTAGACTATTGCAACAGTCTTCTAGTTGACCTCCTCACTTCAAGTCTCACCTCTCTCCAATCTATCCTCCAATCAGCTACCAAAATGACATTTTTAAAGCATATGTCATCTTCCCCACCTCAGCTCAATAAATCTCAATGTTTCCATATTATCTCTATGATCAAATATAAAATTCCTTATTTAGCTTTTAAAAGCTTGTATAACTTGGCCCCTTCCAACCTTTTTAGTATTCTTAGACTTCACCCCCTTCTGGGAATTCTATAGTCATTCAATAACACTCATATCCTTGTTATTCCTAGTAATAGACTCTCTATCCCCTGATTCTGTGCATTTTTACTGACTGTCCCCCATAATTGTAATTCTTTTCATGCTCATCTCCACCTCTGGCTTCCCTGGTTTCCTTTAAGTCTCAATTAAAATCCCACTTTCTGCAAGAAGCCTTTCCTGGCCCCCTTAATGCTAACGCCTTTTCTCTGAGGAAGCCTCCAATTTATCATTTGTATATCTTATTTGTACGTAGATGTTTACATATCACCCCCCCATTAGATTGTAAGTTCTTTAAGGATAGGAATAGTTTTTACTTTTCTTTGTTTCCCCAGCACTTAGCACAGTGTTTAACACATAGCAGGCATTTAATAAGTGTTTATTGTTTTTACTTGATTTGTATGAAAACAATGTCATGGATATATAATATATACATATAAATATACACACATACATATATGCATACACACACACATACATATATATATATACACATAAGCATATGTATGTGTGTGTATGTGTGTATCATCAAAAATTCTGACCCTGGCTTACTCTGCTCCACAAAAGGGACAATTTGTAAAACCATAACAATGTAGGTTAAAGTATCCCTATAAACTCAATACTCTATTCACAAAAACAGGAACATCTCTTTTGGGGTATAGTGGATGAAATTAATCACATTGCAAGGGGCCCCTTTCCCAACTCCTTTTCTTCCCCCACCACCATTTTTATATATGACATTTTTCCCCAAAAAAATGTGGTTTCTTTGTTGGGAGTACACCTTCTGCTAATGATGTTTGTAAAATCAATCAAAAAAAAAAACATACCTTAGTAGATGGTTAGTCATAACAATCTACTTAACAATATTTTCTTCAAGATTTTCATTTTCTAGGCTTTAAATGTCTCTATTTCCTTTAACTATTCTCCATATGATTTATTGCTACCAGATCTCATCGTCATTCCTATTGTCTTTCTCTGAGCACATTCTGCTTGGTTAACGTTGATTATTTGATCAATCAAATAGCATTTTTCAGCACTTCTTATGTGCCAACAACCATTGTGCCAGGCACTGGTAATATAGATTCAATGAATGAGATATTGCATACTCAAAAGGAGTTTACATTCGAACAGGGGACACAGTAGTTACTTACACAAATTTGAATAATAGTATAGAAACAGTAACACTGGCCTTCTTGCTGTTCCATGAATAGGATACCATCTCTCAGCTCTAGGCCCTTATGCCTTGAATGCTCTCCCTTCTCAATTCCACTTTCTGACTTCTCTAGTTTCCTTTAAGTTCCAACTAAAATCCCATTTTTTACAAGAAGCCTTTCCTAATTATAATATAATTATAATACTTAATTATAATATAATTAAATTTTAATATTATATTACAATTTACTATATTTCCATTATAATTATACTATAATATATTTTAATTATGATAGAATATATATTCTATATAATATATAATATAATATAATTAATTATAATATATTATACATAATATGTAATTATATATGTAGCATATATATAGTATAATATAATTCATTCTGTTAATTATTTCCCACATAAAGCTCATTTATACATATTTGTCTGTATGTTATCTCCCCCATTACGTTGTGAGCTTCTTGAGGTCAGGCTTTTTTGCCTTTTTTTGTATTCCAAGTGCTTAGCACTAGCCTGTTACATAGTAGGTGCTCAATAAATGTTTATTGATCACCTCTAAGACATTTCAATATTCTTCAAAAAGCACAAAGTAGTACTGCTGTGATGATTCTTTCCTTTTCTCTGTCACTGAATCCCCAAAATACTTTTGAAGTATTTTAACGTTCTTCAAGAATCCATATCACCTAGTCGTCAGCCTTACAATGATGAGCCTTTGTCTCCAAACTGAATTAGGCTCATTCTCAGATTTAGAGTTAGACTGGTCTTTAGATGACAGACATGAAGATTATCACTATCCTGCCTTGAAAACTTTACAGCATTTTAGGGACTTCCAGAGTTTGTGCTAAACCGACCTAATCTTTGAGAACTCAAGAGTTAGTCCATGCCATAATTTAACATAGGTTTGTAGGAGACAGGTGATTTTTTAAATTTCAAATCATTTTATATTTCTTAAAATTTAGTTGCATTATTTTTTTAGCTGGCAAACATTTCTTCATTTTCTCCATCCTCCTATTGAACAATAAAATAAGAGAAAAATAAAACTAGTATAACAAATATACAATCAAGCAAAACAAAATCCTACATTTGTAATGTTTAATATGTCTATATACATATACATATATACATAGATACATATACATATACATACATATACATATACATATATATATAATTTTGCATTTAAAGCATCACTTTTCTGGCAGGAATGTTTTTCATCTTTGGTCCTCTGGTTAATTATTATATTGATTCATATGATGGGTTCTATTAAGGTTGTTTTTCCTTACAAGTTGTCATTATATAAATTATTATCCTAGTTCTATTCACTTTCCTCTGTATCAGTCCATAGAGGTCGTCTTAGTTTTCTCTGAAACTGCACATTTCATCATTTCTTATGGCATGATAATTTCCCATTATACTCACATGCCATAATTTGTTAAGCCAAGTGAGAATATCTCTACTTTCTAGAGTTTTTTGTTTTAGTTTATTTTAGCTTGTTTTTTTTGCTTTGTTTTGTCTTGTTTTTGTTTTTTACTTTTTTTTGTTTTGTTTTTTTGCTATTAGGAAAAGAACTGTTAAAATGTTTTTGTACATCTAGGTCATTTTCTTTTTCTTTGGTCTCTGGGGTATAGGTGCAATAGTGATATCATTGGGTCAAAGAATATGCCTAGCTTAATGATGTTTTGAGGACACTTCCAAGCTGCTTTCCAGAATGACTGGACCATTTAAAAATTTCATCAACAATGCACCTCATGCCTGTTGTTGTGAGGTCCTTTCAACATTTCTCATTTTACTCTTTTGTCATCTTTGCTAAACTGATAGGTGTGAGGTGGTACCCTGGAGTTCCTTTAATTTGCATTTTTTCTCGTTGTTAGTGATTTGGAACATTTTTCATATTGTTATCAATAGCTTGGATTTCTTCCTTTGGAAACTTCCTAGTCAAGGTACATTAATGTGCTATTGGTGGAGCTGTGACTTGATCCAGATGTTTTGGAAAGCAAAAAAAAAAATACCCAAACTAGTCTACATCCTTTTACTCTGTGATATTACTACTAGGCCTATGTACTCACAAAGAGATGAGAAAGAAAGAGAGACAAAGAGAGACAAAGACAGAGAGAGAAAGCTCATGTTTAGTAGCAAAAAAAAAGGGAATATTAAGGGAGTAGCCATGAATTGGTGAAAGACTGACTAAATTGTGGCACATGAATGTAATAGAATATCATTGTGATGTAAGAAATAATTGAAGGAAATGTTTTGAAGAAATAAATTTATCTATTTGGGAATGACCTAAGTTTGAATAAGTTCCATATATATATATATATATATGTCATATGTCATATATATTGAGTATTTATATATATTGAGTACGAGATCTTTATCAGAGAAATATTTTGCAAAATAAATAGACAGATACATAGACAAACAGTCAAGATTGTTTTAAAATTAAGATCAAGCTCAGCAATCTCTGAAAGAAGAGACATCTGCCTTGTGAGTGAATGTGGAAGGTGGTCAACGGGGAACGATGGGGAAGGCCTTTGAAGATTTTTCTCCTACTTCCCTTCAGAATATAGTGTTTCTGAATTGAATTGTTAAGTTTAAGTACTATATGCCTTGAGTTTGCAGCCTTGGCTTTTATTTTGTTTTGTTTTATAGAGGCAATCTATATATTTTTACGATGGGTATTATTTCTTTTTCTGTGATCTGAAGTTCTAGGCAGTTGTCTTGTATTATTTCTTGCATTATGGAGTTGAGGTTTTTTGACTTGTCATGTTCTTCCGGCAGATCTATGATCCCTAGAATGTCTCTAGACACCCTGTCTTCAGGATCAATATTTTTTTGCTTGAATTGAGAGCATTTTAATGTTAATGCTTTATTTTTTTTTTTTGCTTTTCTTCTTCTAGATTGCCCTTCATTTTTGTGTATTTGCATTCCCAATCAGTTGTCCTCTCTTTTATTTCGTGGTGAGATATGCTATTTCAGATTCAAGTTTTTCTCTCCTACTAAGTATTTTTGCTATATAAGCATAATTCCTGCTCTCAGAATTCCCGTTTCTCTTTTAATGCACTCGGGAACAAGGTATTATGGTTCCATGTTCTCCTTGAGTTCCACAGGGTCTTCTATCTCAAGTGCTGAGTTATTTTCCTTTGTTTTGCAGTATTTATTTATAGAGGTCTGAATTTGTTTACAAGTATTAGAGGCTATTTTTCTTTTTTCTATTGTTTACCTTGTTGATATATTAGCTTATTTTAAGGGATTTGGGTTTTCTTCTTCTTGAGATCGTTGATAGTTTAGTCTTCTCCATCCATACCCTCCAATTACTCACTTTCTGACTCCCTCTCCTCTAATGTCAATTTCCCCAGATGCTAAATCTCAGCCTCCTACCATTCTGGGGCAATTTATGGTTCACTAACCCAAGTTTCTGCCCAAAGCAATTTTGAGGAAATACAACTGGACCTAAATGGATGCTAGACTCCTTTCAGTTTTAATGGGTTGTCACAATTCCTCTTTCCCCTTACCCAATAACAGATGCACACACAATGTCCTGTGCTGTTCCCTCTGTTCCTCAGTTTTCTGACTCAGCTGTTGGTACTATTGCAACTGGAGATGATTTCTGTCTTTTAGGGTTTAGATCTCTGAGGTTCTGGTTCTGGGAAAAGGGGGATAAGGTCAAAGTGTGAGGTTGAGCTCCATTAGAAACATGGGTGGCCTGCCATAGTCTCTCTGTTCCTCTATTTTCCTGCAGAGATTTTTTGCCACCAAGGCAATAGCCAAAAGGAGTGGGGACAAGATGTAGTATTTGGGTTTTGTTGATATTACCTGGATGTATGAATTTGGACAAAGCACAAAATTTACTTTGAGTCTCAGTTTCCTCATCTTTAAAAGGAATGAGTTGGACTAAATAATTCCTAAGGTCCCTTACAGTATAGCACTGTTCCTTGAATTAGACACTCCATCTTCAGATTATTCATTTTTAATGGCATCTCCCATGTGTGGAATGTGTCCCTTTGCTTCATGGCTTCTCTGGCTTCCTTCTAGTCACAGTCAAAACGCCCTTTATGCAAGAAGTCTTCCTCAATCCTCCTTCATGCTTATACCTTCTCTTTGAAATGTCCTTCATTTTGTCCTGTATGTGTTTTGCTGGTATATGGTGTCTGTACATTGCCTCCTCCATTAGAATGTGAGCTTCTTGAGTGCAGGTACTTTTTTGCCTTTATTTATATCCCCAGCACTCAGCACAGTGTATGGCACTAATGAGGTGCTCAGTCAATGTTTGTTTGATTCTAGCATGTTGATTCTCTTACATTCAGGCAGCAGAAATTAAATAAAGTTCAAGCATAGAAGATTTGAATAATTTCTCAGCCAGACAGGACTATGATAAGAAAAGAGAGAATATAACCAAAGATTTAGAAAGGAAGCACAATTTCAAATCAGTAGTGCCACTGTAGCTTTTTTCAGATTTGTTTGATATATGGTGAGATCTAGAAGAAATGGGTATAAATCAGTGAGTCAGATTTTCAATCGACAGGAAGAAAAAACATAAAAACAATTCAAGCTAACTAGAAGCAACTTCATTGAAAGGTCATAAGTTATCTATCACTGACGGCCTATAAGTAGAGGCTAGATGACCTTTTGGGGAGGTTTTCTACTTCTTCTTAGGTATGCCTCTGACTAGATGTTCTCTGGGGCCCCTCAAACTCTGATCCTCTGGCTGATAATCACTAACAGATTATTCAAAGTTAACAGCAAAGCAAAGGGAAAAAAAAGCCAAATAGGATTAGAGTCAGTATTCTCAGGAGCCCCCGGTCAAAAGTCATTTTCCTTCAACGGCTTCATCAACAACTCAGATGAAGACATCAAAGACATACTTGTGACATTTGCAAATAACACAGCTGGAAGGGGCATTGTATACTTTAGATAACAGAATCCAGTCAGAGATATGTTGAGGGGATCAATTAAAGCATGAAATTTAAAAGAGATAAATACAAAATTTAAGAGAGATAAATGCAGAGCCTTACTTTTAGGTTCAAAAAATAAATTGCATGTTAGGGTGGCCTAGGATGATTCATTTAGTAATAGTTCAAATGATAGATCCAGAGGTTTTAGCTGATAAGTTCAAACTGAGCCATGTGTATATTATGAGTGATACGTCCAATGAAGGGCAAGCAGATTCTTGAGGGGGTCTGGAAACCGTAAGTCATTTGAGGAATATTTGAAGGAACTAGGGAAATTTAGCTTAGAGAAAAGCGATAGAATAAATGTTGTAAAGTACTTGAAGTCTCATGGAAGATATAAATGCTTTTGTGGGGCGCAAGGGTGGGGGATTACCTGAGAACCAAGATCAATGGATTGGAAGCTGTGTAGAGGCAGGTTTTGTTACTATAGAAGAAAGGAACCAAAGAAAATGAAGAAAAGCAGCTACACCAGAGCTAGAAAGCACAAAGAAGATCCACGCCAAAAGTGATACCTACCATCATGAGCACATTGAGGGTTTGATTCTCAAGATATTTAAAGGCAAAAAGATACCAAATGATGGAAAAATCATGGATTATATTATTACTGGAAAGGGATGATCAAAAAAGGCATACATTGATATCTACCAAAATACATGTCTACTTTCTCATCTTTAAAAAAAACATCTTTACAAGATTGATTTTTAATACATATTGAGAACATCTCTGATAAAAATATGAGAAAGGAAGAAGCAGACCTTTGTAAATGATTCTAGCAGAGCACAGATTATAGTTGCACAGCTGACAAAAAGTTGTAAAAACTACATCTTACTGTGTATACAGTTTGCTATTAAAAAAAAGCATTCTTAAAATATATCCTCCATCAAGGTGATGTTAGAATCATAATTACTTTTTCAAAACAGGACAGAAGCAAGTCAAAGGTGCCTGCCACTATCATAAAGAATGTTCAGTGAGATTTCAAATGAAAAAGCTAGTGAAGTCCTTGAGATTCTTCTATTTACAGCCAGGTGACCCTGTATTGATTGTACCAAACTCCAAAATAATGTGGAGGATCCAAATGAGGTTCACAACCACTCAAGATTTCCTCCTCACACTTCCTACTGGAAAAACCACCTATGAAATCAGAGGACCTGAGTATAAATCCATATTCTCTCATTTAATAACTGTGTGACTTCAAGCAAATCACCTTACTACTTTGGCCCTCAGTTTCTTCACCTTTAAAAATGAACATATTGTCCTCTGAGGCCCCTTTCAGCTCTTGACCTACGGTCCCATGATCCTATGCTTTCAAATGGAATCCTTCATTAGCAAAATGCAGTCACTCATTTAGATCAATTATTCAATCATTTAACAAAAATTAACCAGCACCTGTTGTATGCCAGGCATTGGGCCAGGTGCCAGGAATACAAACACAAAAATAATACTGTTTTGTCTTTAAAGAACATACATTCTTTTGAGAAAAAAATGGCACATGTAAGTAAATAAGAAATAAATATAAAGTCAATTGAAAATAATTTCATGGGGAAAACTCTAGCAACTGGGGATGTAGAGAGGAATCAGAAAAGGCCTCATGGAGGAACTAGGACTTAAATTGAGTCTTGCAGGTAGCCTGGGATTCTAAAAGATCCATATGAGGAGGGAACACATTTCACGCATGAGAGCTAGGTAACAGAGATGAGAGATGAAATTTCCTATGTAAGAAATAGCAAGTAGGCTAGTTTGGCTGAACCTAAGTGTATGTAAAAGGAAGTCTTATACATATGAAAAGGTAGACTTGAAGTTGATTTTAAGTGGATTTAAATGTTAGTCGACAATATCCACCACATATCTGTCCACTGCCCTTTAGAATATTGGTGACATATAAAATAAAAGCATTACATTGGAGTTCTGTTGCATCTGACCTGGATAAGGTCTCAATTGTATGGACCGAAACAAATGCAAGTAATATACTAACAACTATTTGTAATGCATTAGATGTGATAGTAGAATACCTTTTTCTCTTCCATAGGCATTTGTAAGAACAGAAAAATAGTACATACTTTCTCTTGTTAAGAAATCTGGAAGTGTTGTAGCCAAGTGAAAAAGAAAAAAAAAACCTGTTTCTGTCATAATCAACAGATTGTAATCTCTTTTCTTCTTTCTGTGCATTACACCTGAAAAAATTGAAGCTACCAAATCCTGTGGTAGAGGTTTCCAAAATGTATCATTGATGAGTGCTACCTGAATAATACAAAAAAATGCAAAACCAGATACCTGGAATTGAAAAATCCTGATAAAACATAGACTACTTTGCAATTCCCTCAAGTTACTTGCTTAATATTGTTTCCTGTAGCTTGGGAGATTTTCTTCTATACCTCAGTTTCACCTTATATAAATGTAAAGATAAATATAACTATATAGGAGAAGAGAGACCAGCAGACAGACATACTGACATGGAGAGAGAGAGAAAGAAAGAGAGACAGACAGAGAGAGAGAGGGTATTTATGAGTCCAGCAAAGATTATGGTGGCAAGGAGTTATGTGATCCCCATAAACTCTGTTATAATATTTTTCTGTGTTTGAACTTAATCCAAGCAGCTGGATGTGATTCTAATAAGAAAACACAATTACTTCTTTGAACTTCTACAAAGGCATGATTATCTATTAACTATTGTTCTCATGAAAGTAGATGAAGCTTCAGCACATCCTTGCAAATCCCATCATGATTTAATCTGAAATCCAGCAACATGGTACAAAAAATTGATTCTTTTCCTTAAAGAAAGAAAAATAATAATCATACTGGATTAAAAACAGACTGAGAACATTTTAGAATTGACCAAAGATCAGGAGCATCTGCCCAAGGCAAATTTGTGAAGGAAATGAGGTTACTTTTTGGCACCTGCAGCTTCAAGTTCTCAACTCTCTTCCTCTCTTACTGAAAGACCCTTCTTCTTACGCCCTAAGGTCCCAGACATCCTCATCCTCCTTCGTACCCTAAGTGTGAATTGATTTCTGACAAAAAGTGGCTGGAATCTAGAGAGGAGAGAGGCCCACAAAGACAAAGCTGATAATTGGGGGAGGTCCTAGCAGTGAGAAATGAGAGAAATCCAAGCAGTCAGGCAGTCATAATCATGTAAGGATGAGCAACAGGAAGATATGTCTTCACACAAAGGAAGCAGTATAGGGCACCTGAAAATTGGTAATAGATAATAGTACAGTCTGGAGAATATCATTAGTGTGCTTTGATTGAAATTGTCCTTGCTCTGGAGTCAAATCCTTCCTCTCTAGGTTCAAATCCTTCCTCTACAATTACCTGGGAGACCTTGGATAAATCACAAAGACTCTCTAATCCTCAGTTTCTTTGTTTGTGAAATGAGTTAGACTAGATGGTCACTTACGTCCCTTGCAGTTCAAAATCTATGAAAGTATGGCTCTAACCATCTGTAGTGAAAGCCCAGTTGTGTGGACTGACATTTGGAGGTTGGAGGTAGGGGCACTCCTTTGCCTGAAATAATTGAGGATGAAATAGGACACAGAAGACAGGGGTAACCAGCCAGGGAATCAAGATAGTGGCTAATTCAAACGTAGCAGAGCTAGATGAGTACCCAGCTGTGAGATCTGGGGAACAGCACAAGTTTTTGATAAACAAAGAAGAAAGCAAGAACCTAGTTTTTGAAATACAGTTGTGAGGAGTGTGGGCAAGAACAGACTTAAGGGCAGAACTCACTTGAAGAAAGAGGATATGGTCCAAGTAATGACCAGAGTGAGTAAATCAGAGGCCATAACAGATCAAACCCTATATCTTAAAGAATTCCTGGGAATAACAAATCCAAAGGGGAAAGCAGAAGACAGATATGAACTCATTTTGAATGGCAACTCAATCTCCGAAGACCTGAAATTATATCTCCACTTCTGTCTACTCTACCAACCAATTAAGCAAAATATATTTAGTAATCACTTAGTATGTACTAGGCCATGGAAATATAAAGATATAATCAACATAGTCCTTGCCTTTAAAAAGTGTGTCTACATAAACATGTCTACCTAACAATATGTCTACCTAAGTCATTTTGCTCTGATCTTGAAAGAGTATTGTATTTTTTTTTCTTTTACCTCTTCTCATGTAATTCATTATACACTTTTTAGCTAAAATTATGTAACAGGATTAGGTTAAGATGGGGGCAGCTGTAACAAGAGAGTAATATTTCATTACCATTTCCTAGACTAATTTGCACACCAAAAGAAGAAGAAAGCAGTCACTTTTATGACCTATTGTCTCTAGTGCCCTATCCAATTCAATTCAATAAGCATTTATTAAGCATTTAATATTTGCAAGATATTTTGCTAGACACTTCAGATATGCTTTCCCAAGTAGGCAATAAAGAAATCTGGTTGAATTTCCATAATGTAAGGCAATTGGCAAAGTTTCCAAGAGGGCAACCCTCCCTCAGAATTCTGAAAAGCCATATTAATCCATAGTCTAGGTCATCAGATCTCAGAATTAGGGCCTAGGTCAGCAGGAAAATAAAAGGACAGTTAAGGATTGGGACCCAAAGCCTAGTAATTGGGAATGAGGCAGATTATCAGGGAAGATCCAACAGTAAACAAAAAGTGTTAATTGGCGTAAGGGATACCCATAATTGGACAGCCTGGTGATGTCCTAGGAGGCAAGTGGAGGCATGGAATTTAAAATATTAGGCAAAATCCAATAGGTGGAAATCCAAGCAATTCAACTTGCCTGTCACTTCTTAAGGGTTTACTATGTTCAAACCACTACATTTTGTGCAGGAGATAAGAAGAAGAAGAAAAAAAAAAAAAACACTGCTCCTTCAATTAAGGAGCTTATAATAGCAGGATGCTGCAACTGTTTCCTCATCTACGGTCACACCCAGAGAAGGTACCCTGACAGAAAGATTTAAGGAAAGGAATTGACCAGCTGGATAGACAGTGACCCAAGGTCCTAATTCTATTGCCTTCAAGAGATATTGAAGGTTGTGAATAGAAAAATGGGAAAACAAAAATAAAACAAGAGAAACTGAAAGTCATCAAAAGCAAGAGATGTGAATACAAAGCCACAGAGAACAGTCAGCTGCAGCCTATATCATGGGAAAAATGATTCAGGAACCTAAGTATGCTATATCCTGAGATAAACCTAAACTGCTGATCCCATCTGTGAAGAAATGGAACACTGCATGGGCAACTAAGTCAGGAAGTCAGGCATGGCATGGAAAAGTAAGGACTCAATTTCTGAAAATGGGGCAAAAGGTGAGGTCTTGCTCTCAGGGGAAAAAGCAAATAATGGGACTTGGGTACAATATCAAAACAGGACTAGCAATAAGGTAACTTAATCCATAGCTTATCAGCTATTCAAGCAAAGATCTTTACATCTCCCCAATATAGGGGTCACACGGGTCCCAGAGCTGGGAGTATAGTTGAGCCTGGGGTTATGTGTACTCAGATGTGGAGATTGGAGGGAGGCTGGAACAGGAAGCTCAGCAGGTCATTATAAGTGGCATATGATCCAGTGAGCTCATCTGATCCTGATCTCAATTCTCTACTTGAAAAGCTTATAATATCAGATTAGGAAAGGAATCTTAAGGGAATAATGGGGGTGAAGGGGAGGACATAACTGAGAATGTAGAGGGCCTGGTAGCACCAAATCTCAAACTCTACTGCAAGGTATTAATCATTAAAATGATTTAGTACTAGTTAAAAAATAGTCTTCTTAAACTTTATTCCACTCCAAGCACTCTACAGTTTAGCAACACTGGGCTTCTTTGATTCATCAAATGAAATATTCCATTTCTTGATTCCATGACTTTTCACTGGCTATTCTCCAAGCCTGGAATGCTCTCACTTCTTATAACTCCCCTGGCTTCCTTCAGGATTCAGCTCAAATCTGATCTTCTGTAAGGGGCCTTTCCTCATCCTCCCTATTGCTCATGTCTTCCCTCTGAAATTACCTTCCAATTTACTGTTTATGTATCTTCTATGTACATAGATGTCTGCATGCTAACTCTCCTATTAGATTTTGATCTCCTTTAGAGCAGAGATTGCTTTTGTCCTATGTTGCGTTATTCAGTGACTGTCACATAGTAAGTATATAAAAAAATGATTGTTGACTTATTGTTGGGGTTATTCAGTGGAATAGATTAGATATACCACATATCACAAATCATATATAAAATGAACCCAGTAGACCAAAGATCTTAGAAACTGGAATTTCTAGGGATTTCCAAAGTTTTTTTGTGTTTTTTTTTCTGTTTGACAAAAACTGCCAGGAAAGCTACAAAGCAGAAATTAGTTTTAGGTCAATAACTCACAACATATACCAAGTGAGCTCCAAATGGATATATGATTTAAGTAGAAAAGGTCACATCATAAACAAATTAGAGGAGCAAGAAAGATAGTACTTTTTGGATGTGGGGATGGGTAAGAATTCATGAACAGGGGCAGCTAGGTGGCACAGTGGATAGAGCATCGGCCCTGGATTCAGGAGGACCTGAGTTCAAATCCAGCCTCAGACACATAACACTTGCTAGCTGTGTGGCTCTAGGCAAGTCACTTAACCCCATTGCCTAACCAAAAAAAAAAAAAAAAGAATTCATGAACAAAAAAAATATGAAAAGGTCACACAAGATAAAATAAATAATTTTTGATCATTTGATTTTTATAATTTATTATTTTGTTCATTTTTAACATTCTTTACTTTTTAAATTTTGAATTCCAGATTGTCTCCTTCCTTCCCACTCCTTCCCCACCCACTGAGAAAGCAAACAATGTGATATATTGCATGTGAAATCATGCAAAACATATTTCCATATTAGCAATATCAAAAAAAGAATGAATGAATGAACACCATACTTAAATTTGGACTCAGTTCATCAGTTCTTTTCCTAGAGGTGGATAACATTTTTCATCTTGAGTCCTTTTGAACTGCTTTGGGTAATTGTATTGATCAGAGTAGCCAAATCTTTCACAGTTGATCATCATTATAACATTGCTGTTACTGTGCACAATGATCTCCTGGTTCTTCTCACTTTGTTTTGTATCTTGTTCACATAGATTTTGTCATGGTTTCTTTTTTGTTTTGTTTTGTTTTTCTGAAACTATCCCCTTGCCATTTCTTATGGCACAATAGGACTCCATTATAATCATATGCTACAACTTGTTCAGCCATTCCCCAATTGATAAGCATCCCGTTGATTTCCAGTTTTTGTGTGTGTGTGTGGGAAGAAGGGTTACCACTACAAAATGAGCTATTATAAATATTTTTGTACATATAGGTAATTTTGCTTTTTCTATAATCTCTTTTTGGTGCAAACCTTGTAGTGGTATTGCTGTATCAAAGGATATGTACACTTTTATAGACCTTTGGGAATAGTTCTGTTCTTCAGAATGGTAGGACTAGTTCACTACTCCACCAATACGAATTAGTGTACCTGTTTTTCCACATCTACTTCATCATTTGTTATTTTCCTTTATTGTCATGTTAGCCAATCTGATAGAGGTGCGGCAGTACCTCAGAGTTGTTTTAATTTGCACTTCTCTAATTATTAGTAATTTAGGGCATTTTTTCACATGACTATTGATAACTTTGATTCTTTCCTCTGAAAACTGCATGTTCATAGCCTTTGACCATTTATAAGTTGGAGGATAGCTCTCATTTTTATAAATTTGGCCTGGTTCCCTACATATTTGAGAAATGAGACCTTTATCAGAGAGCCTTGCTGTGATTTTCCCCCCCAATTTCCTGGTTTTCTTCTAGTTTTGACTGCATTGGTTTTGTTTGTGTAAAATTCTTAATTTAATGGAAGAAAAATTATCCATTTTACCTCCCTGATCCATTTTACCTAACATGATCCTCTCTATATATATATTGTGCAGTCATAAATGCTTCCCTTATGCATAGATATAACAGGTGATTTTTCCATGTTCCCCTAGTTTGCTTATAATGTCACCCTTTATGTCTAAATTCCACCCCCATTCCCCAATCACTGCCTTGTCATGGTGAGAGGGCTTGCATATCTCAATGAAATTATGAGCTATACTATATAGGGTTACCCAAGAGAGACAGATCATAGTGGAGAGTTCTGACAAAAGGTGATCCACTGGAAAAGGAAATGGTAGGTTATTCCAGTGTCTTTGCCAAGAAAATCCCATGGACAGTACTAAAATAATAAAAGATGATAGCAGAAGATGAGCCCCTAGGTCAGAAGATGCCCAAACATTACCAAAAAAGAGCAGAAGATGATTATAAGTAGCTCCAGAATTTAATGAAGCAGCTTGGCCAAAACCAAAAGGAAGCTTAGCTGCACATGTGCCTGGTGATGAAAGGAAAATTTGATGCTGAAAACATAAAAATCACATAGGAACCTGGAATCTATGAACCAAGGTAAATTGGATGTAGACAAACAGGAGATGGAAAGATTAGACATCAATATCTTGAGTATCAGTGAACTTAAATGAATGGGAATGGGTGAGTTTAATTCAAATGATCACTACATATGCTAGTCTAGGCAAGAATCCCTTAGAAGAAACTAATTGGTCCTTAGAGCCAAGAAAAGGGTAAGAAAAACAGTACTGGGGTATAATCTCAAAAATGATCAAATTCTGACATCTGTTCAAATCCAAGGCAAACCATTCATTATCACAGTAATAAATGTATATGGTCCCACACACTGACACCACAGAGGCCAAAGTTGATCAGTTCTATAAAAATCTATAAAAAATATTTTATAAAAAATGTCATGTTCATCATTGGGGATTGGAATGCTAAAGTAGGAAATCAAAAGATAATTGGACTAATAGGAAGTTTTGTCCTTGGAGTACAAAATGAAGCAGAGCAGAGGCTAAAAGAATTTTATCAAGATAATTTGCTGGCCATAAATATTCTTTTTCAACAATCCAAAAGATGACTCTACACATGAACATCACCAGATGGTAAATAGAGAAATCAGAATCCTTATATATTTCAAGAAGATGGAGAAGCTCTATGCAGTCAGTTGAAACAAGACCTGGAGCTAACTATGATTCAGATCACGAGCTTCTTATTGCAAAATTCATATTTAAAAAGAAGTAGGAAAAATCATCAAACCATTTAGGTGTTACATAAATAACAACCTTTATGAATATGAAATGGAGGTGATGAGTAGATTTAAGGGATTAGGTCTGGTAGATAGAGTGCCTGAAGAACTGTGGACAGAGGTTTGCAATATTGTACAGGAGGAAGCAACAAAAAAACATTCCAAAGAAAAAGAAGGGCAAGAAAGAAAAATGGCAGTCTGATGAGGCTTTAGACATGGCTGAGGAACAAAGGAAAGGGAAAGGGAGAGGAAACAGGGAAAGATATACCCAAATGAATGCAGAATTCCAGAGAATAGCAAGGAGAAACAATGTTTTCTTAAATGAGCAACGCGAAGAAATAGAAGAAAACAATAGAATGAGAAAGATAAGAGATATCTTCAAGAAAATTAGAAATATCAAGGGAAAGTTTCATGCAAAAATGGGCATGATAAAAACCAAAAATTTTAGGGATTTAAAAGAAGCAGAAGATAGTAAGAAGAGATGACATGAATATACCAAAAAAAAAATTATACAAGATCTTAACATCACTGATGACCATGATAGTGTGGTTATGGATCTACAGCTGGACACCCTGGAGAATGAAGCCTTAGAAAACATTGTTAACATAAGACTAGTGGAGGTGATGGAGTTCCAGCTGAGCTATTTAAAACTCTAAAAGATGACTCTGTTAAAGTGCTGCACTCAATATGCCAACAAATTTGGAAAACTCAACAGTGGCCACTGGATTGGAAAAGGTCAGTTTATGTCCCAATACTAAAGAAGGATAATGCCAAGGAATGTTCAAATTACCAAAAAAAATTTGTGCTCATTTCACATGCCAGGAAGGTTATGCTGAATATTCTGCAAGGTAGGCTTCAGCAATATGTGCACTGAGAATTACTAAAAGAGTGGGAACTAGAGACTCAATTGCCAACATTTGCTGGATTATGGAGAAAGCAAGGGAATTAAAAAAAAAATCTACTTATGCTTCATTGACTACACTAAAGCCTTTGGCTGTGGGGATCACAACAAAATATGGCTAGTACTCAAAGGGATGTAAATACTGAATCATCCTTGTCTCCTGAAGAACCTGTATGTGAGCCAAAAAATAACAGTTAGACCTGAACATTGAACAACCGATTGGTTTATGATTGTAAAAGAAGTATGTCAAAGCTATATATTGTCACTTTATTTATTTAACTTACATACAGAGTACATCATGCAAAATGCCAAGCTGAATGAATCAAAAGTTGTTGGAATTAAAGTTGCCAAGAGAAATATCAACAATTTCAGATATGCAGACAATGACACTCTGATGGTAGAAAGTAAAAAAGAATTAAGAAGTCTCTTAATGAGGGTGAAAGAGGGAAATGTAAAAGCTAGCTTGAAGCTTAACATAAAAAAAAATAATCTTAGCAACTGGTCCCATCACTTCCTGGCAAATAGAGGGAGATTAAATGGAAGCAGTGTCAGATTTTATGTTCTTGGGCTGAAAGATCATTGCAGATAGAAACTGTAGCCATGAAATTAAAAGACATTTGATCCTTGGAAAGGAAAATATGGCAAATCTGGACAGCAGAGATGTTGCCTTGCCATAAAGGTCTGTATACTCAAAGCAATGTTGTTGTTGTTATTTTTCTCCAGTAGCAATGTATGGCTATAAAAGTTGGACTTCAGGGAAAGCTGAGAACCACAGAAGTAATGCTTTCAAATTGTGGTGATGGAGAACACTTTTGAGAGTCCCTTGGACAACAAGGAAGTCAAACCAGTCAATACTTACAAAAATTAATTCAGACTGTTCCCTGGAAGGTCAAATACTGAAGCTGAAACTTATATTGTTTGGCCATATAATGAGAAATTGGGATTCTTTGGAAAAGACCCTGATGTTGGGAAATATTGAAAGCAAAAGAAAAAGGAGATGGTAGATGATGATATGGATAGATAGTATCATGGAGACACTGAACATGAACTTGGGCAGATACTGGAAGGTAGAAGGGCCTATGGTCCATGGAGTCATGAAGAGTCAGATACAACTGAATGATTCAACAACAACAACATTATATATAAATTATGCACCCATTTTGATCTTTTCTATGTAGTGTGACATGTTGGTCTATGTCTAGCTTCTGCCAGAATGATTTCCAGTTTTCCCAGCAGTTTTTGTTAAATAATAAGTTCTTGATCCAATAGTTTGGATCTTCAGGTTGATCAAACACTATGTTACTGTGGTTATTTACTTCTCTGTATTGTATACCTAATCTATTACGTTGTTTAACCTTTATTTTTTCTTGTCCAGTGCCAAATAACAGGTGTTTTTTTCATATTTCATACCTGAATTCAAAACACACATTTAGGTCAAACTTTTTATCAAAATTTTTTCCCATTCTTGTTATATACTTATCAATTCAATTCTATAACATTTATCAAATGTCTTCTCCATGAAAGGAACTATTCTGAGTTCCCGAGGATGCAAAAGCAAAAATGGAACAGCTCCTGAAATCAAGAAATTTACATTCTACTTGATGGAGAAATATTGTTTACAGATAAGTAAATGCAATGCATATATATATATATGCATACATACATATATGTGTATGTATGTGTGTATATATATGCAGACATACATTATGTGTCTGTGTACAACCACTATAAAACAATTTAGAGTGAGAGAAAGCACTGACAACTTGGGAGATAAGAAGAGGCACATGTAAGGAATTTACATCTAATTTCATTTCCCATCAGCAACTCTACTTGGTCTGACTCTAGGGGTATCATGCCTCCCCCAGGATGATCTCCTTATGTGACATCTCATCATCATGGAGACTGATTCAGCTTTGACACCCAACACCTCTTCAGCATCCTCAATTGCCTCTTCCCTCCAACTGGAGGCCTGGAGAGAGGACTAAAAGGTCTCCCTTTATAGAGGACTCAGAGTTTTCAATTAACATCATTTCCCTTCAGCTTTCTGCTTGGTTTTGACTGCATAAATATTGTGTTATCTCTTTTACTTATTTGTATCCTCAGCACTCAGCACAGTGCCTGGCACATAGCTGACACTTAATGAATGTTTATGACTATGACTATGTAATAACTGGCACCTAAGCTGATCCTTAAATGTAGCTAGGAGCTAGGAACTTTCAATAGGGAGAGGAGAGGAGAGGAGAGGAGTGTCTTGACACATATAGTACCAATATTATTCAATGCAGTAAAAATGAATTAATGATAGGTAGATCATTATGTTTGAGATAATGAAATATGCAAATGGCAAATTAACTAACCTAGATGTAAATTTCATGAATGCTTTGAGATCACATGACAATTAACTTTCAATTGTTCATTAGAAGAAAGAAATTAAAATTATTATTATAAGTATGAACTGAAAAAGTTTCATTATATGTACACACACACACACATGTATGGCTTGGAACAAAGTCATGTAGAAACTCTTAGGAACTCAGAATTGTACCACTCAGATAATATTTTAGGACTCTCTCCCTATTGTTCCCTGAATTCTATAGTTGTTCTGAAAGAAATTACTAGGAACCAGTATATACTCCATCTCACCTGCAATGTCCCACAGGTCGAAAACACTCATCTTTACATTGTTCCATAATCCTCTTTTTTTCCCCACAGTCCCTAAAGAAAGGTTTACTCTTGGGAAAAACCTGGCCTTCTGTGGATCCACATATAGATTCATCCATAAACTGTCAGATAATTCCACATAGACATATTTGGAAATCACTCTCTCAGATTCCACATAGATGTATCACTTTTCTATTACACATACTCTCATCAAAGACTGGCACTGCCATTTACTCTCTTCACTAGTATTTCCCACTCTTCACACACACACACACACATACACATACACACACACACCAGCTCTTAACACCTCCATCACAAAAACCCTGTGGCTAGTCTACTAAGCCAAGTCTGCTTCACCAATTTATAGCATCATAAGAACAGCCTGAATGTTCCTTTGTGGCCCAGTGAGCAATCAAGGAACTATGGACAGCAGCCAAAATTCATCAACTCAGGCATGATGTAGACATTGGCCTTTTAGTGTCTATAAGCTATGGAAATAGACAGACAGAATGCCAGGTATTCTGATGTCAAACAATCTCCATAAAAATATGAAGTTTGTTAATCATGTTTTTAATTAAGCTGAGATATAGTGAAATGACATCAAAAGGATATTGATAAATAATTGAAGTAATCAAAATAACCTTGGAAATAACTGTAAATTTTATATACATTAGACTTTTTTTTTCAGCCAAAGACAAGGTTTATTAGAACATCTGTCATATTGGGGAGACTCTTAAAGAGTATGAACATTAGTAAGCTATTGGCTAGATTATAAGAATCTGACCAGTGGCTAGATTTTAAGAATCAGAGCACCTTAATGGAGACAAGATGGACCTTATATACAGAAAGCCTATGGGAGGAATCTAGCAGTGACCAAGTAGTTTGGGGTGATGGGAGGAGGGGCCTAAGGAGATCTGGATGGGAGAGGAAATGGCCAGGGGCCATAAGGAGGTAAGACAATGGAGGGGAGATTGGGTGTAGCCACAATGTAAGGCCAGTTGATGGGATTACAGCCTCAGGCAAAAGTCAGAGATTCGGCCAAGTGGGAAAGTCCAGGGTTTTTCCTTTGTGGGGCCCAGATCTCAACCTCATCATTTCCCCCTCAAACAAATAGGACCCAAATTCTTTTGGAGTAAGGGGTGAAGGTCTTGGCTTCTGAAAGTGCTTCTTGTTGGCAAGGGGCATAGAGCTGTCCCTGCCTTAAGGGGGTCCCAAAGAGGAGGTTGACTGGAACCGAGCACAGGCTGCATCCAGGGAGCCATGGTGGGGTATTGGCTGGTACTTGCTGTTTGCTACCAATTGTAGGTGAATGGCCCACAGTCTGGAAGAGATAAATCTGACAGAAAAAACTGCAGGTCCCAGATATAAAGCAGGGACTAGATTTAGGGCCTGACTTTGAGGGATAAAACATCCTTGGCTCTGTTTGGATTCAGATAATTCAGTTTTCCAACCATGCAGTATCAAATCCACCTCATAGCCAGACTCAGGAATAACCAGGTGGGTAACATTTCCTTTCAAAGGAACATAATGGGAAAACTGAGCTGGGAGGATACCATCTTAGACTGAGGCTAAAATTGTCCTCTAAGCTTTTCCCAGTGCTGACTCCCCACCAGTATCACCTTCTTTGAGTAGCTTGTGGCATTTCTCTCAGATGGCGGATTATTGATCATTGATGGATTATGACCCATCAGACAACTCAAAATAAAACCCTATGAGCTTTTACCTCAAACAGCAAGTTTCACTAATCATAGTTTAGGAAAACCTTTTCCAGGATTTACATCTCAAACTTAAATTTGTCCTGGTGTGAAAAGTCAATCATTAGAGATTTCCATACACTTGCAAATTCTCAGCAAGTCATAACCCAAACAAGCTTTTTGGCTAGTTTACACATTAAAACAATGACCTACAATAGCCAAATTATTTAATGGTAACCAAATTATGAAAAGTTGCTTGACATAACTAATATAAAAAGTTCATCAATTTGAAACTTGAAACAAACTCATTACCAATCAGGTGACTTCAATTTTGTCAAATGTGTTTCCAAGTTACTTTGCACAGAGAATCAACATCTCATCAATAACATTTAAAACTAAAACTTTAAGAAGAGCGTACTTACCCAAGTTTGGAAGCCAGCTTCTTTACCTTGAGCAGGATGTGCTGAACCTGGGTGATGCTTCCAGGCAAAGGTTGCCCTTGGGCCCAAGGCTACTGTGTGTGTGTGTGTGTAGGGGGGCATGCTGTACCTGCTGCTCCTCCCCCTCCCTCTTTTCCCAGGTAGGGGAAGGTAAAACCAAAGGTGAGGGGTAAAAGTGTGAAACACTCTTCTCCTATGAGAGGGGTTAACAGATACCCTCTTGACTCAAGGGAAGGGAGTGAAAGAAAAGAGTGACCAGGGTTGTAAGGAGGAGTTTCAAAACTCCTTAATGATCAATCACAAAACCTCCAGAATCTGCTGAGATATTTTTAGCTGTTCTAACTTTTCCCTGTAACCTATATGAAGAAGGATTCAGAGGTGCAGAGGGAAGGGAGTAAGTAAGCCTTACCAAACCAAAGGAACCAAAAAGCAACTGCAGTTTTCCTCAATTCCCTAGCTCCAAGGGAATTAACAGAATTGAGCATACACTTCCAGATAGGGCATCCGTCCTTGTCCTCTATGCTGCAGAAGGTGTACCCAGGTCCATGGCCTTGAACCAACCCAGTGGACTGAGAGCCTGAGAGCATCAGCCTGAGTGAGAGACAGCCTCGTAACTGTCTGCCCCAAAAGCACCTCCAAGCCTAGATGCTTGGAGAGCGACCCTAAATGCAGAGCAAGAAAGGAGGGAGGGGAGGCTTACAAACATTCCAGTCTTGACTGGAGAAGAACTTGGGGTTAGGGAATTTCCCCATATGGGCCACCAAAATGATGTGATTTAGGAGTTCGGGGGTTCTGGGACCCCAAAATCACAATACTTGGGTCCTGCCCAAAAGAATTAGACCCAAGTCTCCTTTCAGCCAAAGACAAGGTTTATTAGAACATCTGTCATATTGGGCAGATGCTTAAGGAGTCTGAACATTAGTAAGCTATTGGCTAGATTATAAGAATCTGACCAGTGGGTAGATTTTAAGAATCTGAGCCTACACTAGACTTTTTAGGACACCAGGGAATTCCTAATTGAGAAGGTAGTGATCCTGGGTAACTGTAAAATAAGACAGTTTCAATAAACATTTTTAGCTAGTACATATATCATTACTAAGAATAATCAATACTCTAATGATCTTTATCCCCCACTAAAGCCCTGCCTTGATGCCTCATTGTGGTGTGGACATGACATTAGGGTCTTGAATCAGCACACAAAGTCTGGATGGTCCAAGCTTACCAAGCTGGAAAGACTTTAAGCATTGACCTGGTGATGGATTGCATTGATGTCATCTAAGTTCATCAAAAATAAGTTAGGAGAAGGTTTGCAAATAGTTAGAGCATGGTATATGTATGTTGATTGTAGCAAAAGAGACTGAGAAGGAGTAGGCAAATCAGTAGGAGGTGAACAAAGAGAGAGCAATGTCTGCAAATCCAAAAAGAGGGGAGTATCTAAGAGGAGAGGATTCTCAACATAACAAATCCTACAAAGAGGTAAAGAACAAAAAAGGGTTGAAAAAAGGCCATCAGATTTGGCAATTAAGAGATCTTTGAAACTTTGGAAAAAACGACTCTCACTCAAAAAAATGGAAAAAAAAAATGGTTCTCATTCCACCCAATTGAGTGGAAAGATAGAAGACCAAATTGCAAAAATTTGTTTGTGGAGTGGTATATGTAATCTATACCCATGAATTAATTAACATTGGGTATACTAGTATAGAACCTCCCCCCACTGATGGATACGAGCAACTAATCTATAAAATAATCCTAGGTAATTGTCTTAGAGAAGAAAATCATTCTGAGAAATTCATATGCTAGTATAAAGTATGGCACAGGGTAAACTGTATTCACTTTTAACATTTCCACAAACTTCAAGTACAGGAAATGCATGGCAAACAATATGAACTTCAACTCTGAAGGACAAAAATTGTAATTTCCCACAATTCTGATTTAGCATTCTACATTCCTAATTATTCACACCTACTTTAGATTATGTGTGTGCTGAGAGGAAGGTCAAACATCTTTTTTTCATACTAAGTCAAAACACCTTAAGTCACTCAGTCACCTTTTTAGTCATCTCTGTGACTTCATTTGGAGTTTTCTTGGCAAAGATACTGGAGTGGTTTGCCATTTCCTTCTCCAACTTATTTTACAGATGAGGAAACTGAGATAAAAAAGGTTAAATGACTTGCCCAGGGGTCACACAGCTAGTAAGTAAATGAGACCAGATTTCAACTTAGGAAGATATCTTCCTGACTCTAGGCCCAGCCCTTATCCACTGCACCACCTAGCTTCCCTAAAACACCTTAAAAACATGCCCAACTTGGATAAGGTTGCAGGGGGCAGAGTCAAGATGGTGGACTGAAAGCAGTGACTTGCTTGAGCTCTCCCCCAAACTCCTCCAAATACCTGTAAAAAATATCTCTAAACAAATTCTAGAGCAGCAGAACCCACAAAAAAACAGAGTGAAACAAACTTTCAGGCCAAGACAACCTGGATGGTTGATTGGAAAGGTCTATCACACCAGGCTGGGAGAGAAATGCAGTTTATCATGGGCATGCACACTGGGAAAGGCCAGGCCTCAGTGAACCTGGAGCAGGCCTCAGAGGACTGAATCACAGGCAGCTGTGGCAGTTTCCAGACTTCTAAACCCACAAACACCAAAGACAACTTAGAAGGTCAGTAAGAAAAGTCTGTGACTGCAGTGAGAGAGAAGCTCAGTCCCAGACCCAGTCCTGGCACAGCCCCAGGGTAGCAGCTGCTTCCAGAACTCAGCTCACAGACTGAAGGGGAATTGAGTGACTGATCAGAGGGGGATTGCAGGGATCTCTTTGCTGGTGCTGAGGCAGGATTCTCTTGCTTTGCTTATGCTTGGATCTGGGTCATAGTTCTGGGTGGCAGTCCTGGGGCAAGGAGGAGCACTGGCGTGGAGGAGCTTGTTGCAACAGTGGAGAGGGACTCACCTTCACAGTTCCAAGGCAGAAAAGAGTGCTTGCGGTCACTCATAGACCAGAGCACAGGCCAGGAAAGGAGCAAACACCTCACCCCTTCTCATACCACCTTGGAAGAACTGAACACTTGCTGGTCTCTGGAAGTATCTCTGAAAACAGCTGCACAAAACCCCTGAAGCTTGGGACAGTACATTCTCCACACTGGAATTAGACCCCTACCTTAACAAAGAGTTTATAACTCAAATAATTGACTGGGATCATGATCAAACAAAGGCACATAAAAAGTCAGACCATAGAATCTTTCTTTGGTAACAAAGAAGATCAAAACATACAACCAGAAGAAGACAACAAAAAAAAAAAGCTACTACATCCAGAGCCTCCAAGAAAAATATGAATCAGTCCCAGGCCAGGGAAGAGGTCAAAAAGGATTTTGAGAAGCAAGTAAGAGAAATAAAGGAAAAACTAGGAAGAGAAATGAGAGTGATACAAGAAAATCATGAAAAACTAGTCAACAGATTGCTAAAGGAGACCTAAAAAAATACTAAAGAAAATAACACTTTAAAAAATAGCCTAACCCAAATGACAAAAGAGGTCCAAAAAGCCAATGAGGAGAAGAATGCCTTCAAAAGTAGAATTGGCCAAATGGCAAAGGAAGTCCAAAAGCTTACTGAAGAAAATACTTCCTTAAAAATTAGAATGGAACAATTGGAATCTAGTGACAATTTGAGAAATCAAGACACTGTAAAACAAATCCAAAAGAATGAAAAAATTGAAAACAATGTGAAATATCTCATTGGAAAATCAACTGACTTGGAAAATAAATCCAGGAGAGAGAATTTAAAATTTATGGGACTATCTGAAAGCCATGATCATAAAAAGAGCCCAGATATTATCTTTCAAGAAATTATCAAGGAAAACTGCCCTGATATTCTAGAACTAGAGGGAAAAATAGAAATGGAAAGAATCCACCAATCACCTCCTGCAAGAAATCCTCAAAGGAAAACTCCTAGGAATATTGTAGCCAACTTCCAGAGCTCCCAGATGAAGGAGAAAATATTGCAAGCAGTGAGAAAGAAACAATTCAAGTATTGTGGAAGCACAATCAGCATAACATGAGATTTAGCAGCTTCTACATGAAGGGACCACAGGGCTTGGAATATGATATTTTGGAGGGCAAAGGAGATAGGATTACAACAAAGAATCACCTACCCAACAAAACTGAGCACAATCCTTCAGGGGAAAAAGTGGACATTCGGTGAAAGAGAGGACTTTCAAGCATTCTTGATGAAAAGACCAGAGCTGAATAGAAAATTTGACTTTCAGATACAAGACTCAAGAGAAACATGAAGAGGTAAACAGGAATGAGAAATCATAAGAGACTTATTAAGGCTGAACTGTTTACATTCTGCATGAAAAGATGATATTTGTAACTCATGAGTCCTTTGTCAGTGTTAGAGTAGTTAGAGAGATAAAATTATATTTGTGTATAGATAGATAGATAGATAGAGAGAGAGAGAGAGAGAGAGAGAGAGAGAGAGAGAGAGAGAGATGGCACTGAGTGAGTTGAAGATGAATGGGTGATATCTGGAGAATAAAATTAAGGAGTGAGGGAGAAGGAGAAAGGGAGAGGTGAAATGGAGTAAATTATCTCACATAAAACAGACAAGAAAAGGCTTTACAGTGGAGGGGAAATGGGGGAAGGTGAGAGGGAATGAGTGAATCTTATTCTCATGGAGTTTGGCTTAAAAAGGGAATAACATACACACTCAATTGGGTATGGAAAGCTACCTTATCCAAAAGGAAAATAGGGGGTAAGGTGACAAGAGAGTGGGGGATGATAGAGGAGAGGATAGATTGGGGGAGGGGGTAATCAGAAGCAAACACTTCTGAGGAGGGACAGGGTCAAAAGAGGGAATAGAACAAATAGGGGACAGGATAGGATGAAGGGAAATATAGTTCATTTTCCACAGTATGACTACTATGGAAATGTTTTGCATGACTGCACAAGTATAACCTGTATGGAGTTGCTGGCCTTCTCAATGAAAATGGGTGGGGAGGGAGGAAGGGAAAAAATTCGGAACCCAAAATTTTAAAAACAAATGTTAAAAAATTGTTTTCATATGCAACTGGGAAATAAGATATACAGGCAATGGGGTATAGAAATCTATCCTGCCCTACAGGAAAATAGAATAGGAAGGGGATAAGAGAAGAGAGAGAGATAGAAGGGAGAGCAGATTAAGGGAAAAGGTATTCAGAATGCACACTGTCTTGGGGTTGGGGGAGGGATGAGATGGGGAGAAAATGTGGAACTCAAAATCTTGTGGAAGTAAATGATGAAAACTAAAAATAAATAAATTAATGAATCTTAAAAAAAACCATGCCCAACTTCGCAATTTTTTTAGTGTAATTAAGTTTTGTAACCTGTGAAAACATGGACTACTCAAATTAAACTATGTTTGGAACATAGACTTTCTAGTTAGATAGTCATTTGAGGAGATGAGTCATTTAACAGATCTTTCAAAGTTTCTGTCTGTTGTCATGTCTATACAACTGAAATAACTTGACTATGGCACAGTCAGTCTAGTACTTGGAGTTGTCTTAACAGCCAAATCAGACTGCTACATGATCAATCAGTTGATCGATGTATAATTGATTGTGAGAATGGCCAGAAATATCAGCCACTTTGTTAAATGTGTGTAGATATACTCTCAGTCAATGAACAAATTGGAGCAAGGAAATTAAAGGAATGTTATCAAAATTGTTCAGATTGAAGGAGAAAATTGAATAAATGAATTCTGAGTTTCACTGCTTTATTAAACACACACACACACACACACACACACACCTACCTGGAAAGGCTTGAATAGTTTGTGTATTGATTTCTTAACATTTGTTAACCATCTGCTTTCTATACAACGAACCTGAAGTTTGAATCCACCCATCTCTGTGTCAGTTTATTGATCATCTCGAGCAGTTCTGAAAACAGGGTAAAATGTTCTGTAATGTGCTTTTTGAAAAAGAGATAACAAAATAAACTCATTTCAACAACTTCACGTAAAGAATGGTATTCAAACCTCAGTATCATTTTTTACAGTTTTCTTTTTGTTTTTACATCAGTCATTTTAGGATACCCACCACCACTACCGCCACAATTACACACACACATAAACACAAACATGCAAACACACAGGGAATGAAGCATTCCTTGCAATTAAAAAAAGTCAAGTGAAAAAGACATAGCAATCCTATCTTACATCATATTAAACATTCTGTATCCACAGTCCAGTTCTCCAATGAAAATAAGGAGCTACATTTGTAAATCTCTCCTGAAGGATGACAAATAGTCATTACAATTGCATGGCATTGAGATTTGTTTTAGTGTTCTTTTCATTTATATCTCTGTACTAATTTTTATGTAAGATCTATGGTTATACTTTCTCAATTCTGTATCATCAGTTCATACAAGTCTTTCCATGTTTCTGTGAATTCCTCCAATTTGTTGTTCCTTATGGTGCAATAATATTCTGTTACTTCCGTATGCCATAATTTGTTCAGTCATTCCCCAATTAATGGGCAGCAACTTTGTTTTCAACTTATTTTGCTACAAAAAACTTTTGCTATATATGGGACCTTTCTGCCTTTGCTCCCCTTTCAATATAAGCCTAAAAGTGGGAACTCTGATTCAAAGGCTATGAATGGCTTAGTTGTAGAATTCCAAATTGTTTTCCAGGATGATCAGAATAATTCACAGTTCCATCATTAATGGATTCTTTAGTGTATTCCACCATCCTGAAAAGAATGGCTATCAAGACAAGCTGAAAAGTTAAAGGAAAAGCAAAAGGAGAAGAAGACAGAGATAGGGAATAAGAGAGGAATTTAGGAGAGGGAGGGAAGAGAGATAAGAGAGAAAAGAAAAATAGAAGAGGCTATAACCATTGCCATTTCACATTGTAGGCATTTTTAAAAATATTTGTTGATTTGATAGAATTACATTTTTGAACTTTTCTTATAGGATATGTGGTTGTCCTGTGCACACAGCTGAAAATTCAAATCATTTATAAAATAAAAATGAAGACTCTAAGTACTTGTGTAATCTGGGCTTGTCTAGACAAGTGCTGTTTGCCTAACATGAAGGTACCCCCAAGGGGCCTTTGGAGCATGTCCTGATTGCCTCACATAGAGGCCTCTGCATTCCCCTATTAGTGTGTAAGGTAGCCTCCTTTGACTGATCTTTAAAACTGGTGAGACTGAGCTAATCCCTCTCTTTTCTGCTTTTTGGCCACTACAGCTGCTGTATCCAGAGGCTGAAGATCATAGTTCACCAATACCATGGGCACCATGAAATGAACCAGTAAAAAGGTTTCCTTCCCCTTCTCCTTCACCCCAACTCTGAGAAATGAGCCTGCAGATCTTTGATTCTGTTCTGTATTGTTTGTCCTCCTCAATTTCAGGTGCCAGAGAATGATCCTCATGGGACCTGAGAATTCTAGCCATGGTGACCTTGAAGTCAGGATTGCAGGCAGGATGGTTGCAGAAATAAAAGGAAAATAAATTATTTATATATGTTGCATATGGTCCTCAAAGTCAGAAAATGCAAAGTTTCAAAGAAAATCATTCATATTCCAGGTAGTCAGTAATTTATGAAAATAACTCCCTTCCATGCAGTATTTTATGAAGTGTTTTCTTCATAGCCACAGTATAAACCAGATATTATTGTCATTTTCTAGATGAGAAAATTAAGATACCTCCTCCCAAAAGGTTAAGTAACTTATCATATTCACACAGGGAACATCAGAGCTGAGAGTTGAACTCAGATCTTGACTCTAAGTCCAGAGCTCATTCCACACCAGGGCCCTGCCTCAATTTAAATGTTTACAAAAGAATAGCACTAAGTCCACCCAGCCTCACTGACAACTCTCTTTAGAAAAAGATTAACATGAAGATATACACAGTCTCATCATTTATGTCATACTTAAACACTTTAATTGTGTGGTTTTCCAGACCCATGATGCTAATCATAGGGGAAGAGAATGAGACAAGGCTAAGTACATCCTCGTAACAGAAATGGTGATGCACTATAACCAGTCGTTAATACAGGAAATGGATTGGTACTAATATTTTCATTGAACTAGGTTTTGCTATTCCATTCTCAAAAAGTCATCAAAATAAGTAAAAATGGTAAAATCTTGAAGCAGAAAAGCTCCTAGATCTCAATCACTCACCAGCTCTACAGATATTTCATGATACAAGATAGATAACTAAAAATGACTCACCACTGATGATCCTAGTCAGTTAGCTTTAGGTTAAAAAAAAACACTGAAATATTGATGCTATTGCTCTTCTGCTACTGTATACTGTTAACAACATCATTCCTGAAAATCAAAGCAGCAGATTTGGGCTACAGTGAAAGAGAAGGAAAAACAATCCCTAGTTCCTCATTCTTTTTTCTACCCTTCTTCAGTGCTCCTTATGAGTATATACATATTCTTTTTTATATTTACATTAAAATGATTTTTCCTTCCCCATCTCATTTCTCATTTTTAAATTTTAATTGTATCTCTTTTACATTACCTTCTTTTCTAAATATGTCCCTCTCCTGCCCAGCAAATCTTATAGAATAAAAGAGAGAATAAAAATCAGTTTTAAAAAATGATCAAACACTTCAACTAAGTCCCAAATTGTATGCCATTTTCCATATCTACAATCCACTCCCTCTGAAACAAAGGGAGGAAGTTATGTTTTCTCATCTCTTCTCTATATCCAAGGTTGGTCATTATAATTATACAGAATACCATTGGGCTGTTTTGTTTTGTTTTTTGGTTTCCCTTGCTGTAGTCATGTATATATTGTTTGCCTGCTTCTGCTTATTTCAACCTGCATTAGATCATATGAGTATCCCCATTCTTCTCTGAATTTTTCATATTCATTGTTTTTGTGGTGAATTAATATTTCATTAAATCCATGTACCACAATTCCCTAATCAATGGGCATCTATGTTCTTTCTAGTTCTCTACTACCACACAAAGTGTTGTTATAAATACTTTGGTGTGTATGGGATGCTCATTTCTATCCTTAACCTCCTTGGAGTATATGTCAGTTCCTGTCCTTATTTTCAAAGAGATAAGAGAACACATTCTTTTAAATTTGTTTATAATTATGATCACTGTTTTCTTTTAAGCTTCTCTTTTTTTTCTGCTATATATCAGAGAATTGCAGCTTGCTTTGTTTTTCGATTACAAAGTGCTCGAATAAACATGTAGAAAAGCCAACTAGCTTCCTCAACATTGTGGTATTATGGGGAAAATACTGGATTTGGAATCATAGGTCCTGAATTCTAATCTCTCCTGCTACCTTTTACTTGTGTGACCTTGGATAAATGATTAAAGCTTTCATTGCCATAGATTTCTCAAGTATAAAATGAAGAGGTTGAATTGAATGCTCAATAGGTTTCCTTTCAATTCTATAATCTATTATCTTATAACCCTATGAATTTAAGTCCTGGAATTCAGGATAGAATTAGGAATTTGGGAGAGAGAAGATTCATGTTTTCTATAACCTTCCCTTTTATGCCACCCAAACACATTGGAATGGTCAGGGAGGATATGTGTCCCCCCTTCATATCCCTTTAAAATTCCTGAGAAAGAAAATTAATTCAATTTAACAAACATTTTATAAGCACTTCTGATCTGCCAGTCATTGTGATAGGGATAAAAAGGCAAAAAGAAAGGTCCTGCCTTAATGGAGCTCATGTTCTACTGAATATTTTATTTCAGAGAGAAGCTAAATTTTATAAAGAAAAAAAGTCTAATATTTCAGCTCCTGTTATTTGACATAGAAACTGAAAAAATGTTTTAGCTATAGATCACAACTATAGCTGAAAGATTTCTTATTACAGGATTTACCAGGGGCTGAACTTCTCAAAATTATTTTGATGACTATCTGTTTCTCCCTGAAACAAATGCCTATTAGAAGTTAATTTAGACTTTTACTTATCAGTTACCTCAGTTTCCTCCTCTGCAAAATGTAGATAACAGTACTAGGAAGACAAATGAGATGATATTGCAACTGCTTTTCAAACTGTGAAGCTACATTTTAAAAATAAAAGCATTGTTATTGTTATTATATGAACAAAACATACTTCAACATTCTATTCTTCATATGTTCTTCATATGTGTACTCTATAAACTCAGTGGTTCTCTTTATCAAATGGCTAATACATTTCATTTTGTTTTCCCTTCTGACAAAAGTATTTCCTCTTAGATATTAATTCTTATTTAGCATTTATATTACACTCTCTGTGCCAAAAGAATTAAAGTCAACTATTGGTAGAATTCTTCTCTTGGAGCCTCATTTTGGTAGCTCATTCCTCGGACACCCATAGCTGTTACATTGATAGTAGTAGAGAAGACAGAATACTCAAATTAACAATATTATGCTAGGATTTTTTTTATCCATGGTCCTTTTCAGTACCAAATTCATTTATTAGATTCCAGCTCAATTTTTGTCCTATTTTAGTGAATAAAGAATTACCTAGGACTGTATGCCACACACACAAAAAAGATCAAGGTTGGTTGTGTTAAACAATCATGAAAATCTTACTTGTGTACTATGTTGCTAAATTATTTCTTTTTAAAAAATGTTTAGTGTAATAGTGTTCCTTTTTAACATATACATAAGTATCTTCAGCTGGATATTTATTGGAGGTGCATCCTATTATTTACTATCTGTAATGGAATAGTCTTTTTGAGCATAAAAGTCTTTATTTCCTATTTGAAACATTTAAAGGAAATGGAGGAAATGCCCCTCACATACACAGTATATTTAGATGTGATTGTTTCTGAAGTCAATATATCATTTTCTACTTAAGATTCAAAAAGAATCAGGCTATAAGTATTCATAAATGCATTTTTGGTTTTTTTTCTTATTTGAAATTATGATAGATTCTTTTCTCTTGACAGCCTTAATAATGAATTTAGGGGTACAAAAAAGAAACTCTAGCATATATTATCTATATTTCTATCTCCCAAAACTGTATTTCTCTTCTATATGTTTTACCTTGCCACAATAGCTCTTAACACATTTCTAAAACTTATGCTCTTTGAAATACCCTCATCTCTGTTTTCAACATCTGCCTTAGTAATCATAAATGCTTTAGGGATTATAGAAGTAGTTTTGAAATGGCTTTTGGACATCATCTTGTCAAAGACGTAGACCTGAAAGGGACATTAAAGGACATTTAGTATAACTGCTTCACTTGATAGATGAGGAAACTGAGGTTCAGAGTGTTCAAATTCATCCTAGTAACAAGTAACAGGGCTGAGATTGGTTGCCATGTTTCTAAGTTCAGAGCTCTCTTTCCTTTGTACCGTACTGCTTCTTTTCATGCAGAATCTATTGGTGAACATGCTTTATTAGAAGGAGTGAAAATGTAAATAAATTTTTAAAAAAAGGAAATAAGACCATTTTGAAGTCTCTCTCTAGTTCATGGTCCAATGTAATAGGAAACTCAGGCTACTACTATGTGTAGAATGTTCACTCGGGTGACAACCAAAAATAGAGTAGGCATTTCACTGGAAAGAATTTTTTGAAGTTTTGGTGTATGATTGTAAGGAAACATTACTGTGCTATAAGAAACGATGACCAAGCTGATTTCAGAAAAACCTGGAAAGACTTATATGAATTGATGTAAAGTGAAGTGAGTAGAACCAGCAGAACATTGCACACAGTAACAGCAATACTATATGATGATCAACTGTGAATAACTTAGCTATCCTCAGCAGTATAGTGATATAAGACAATTCCAAAAGACTCAAGATGAAAAATGCTACATACCTCCAGAGAAAGAACTGATGGAGTCTGAATGCAAATTGAACCATACTACTTTTCACTTTCTGTATTTTTTTCATGGTTCTTTGTTCCATTGGGTCTGTGTCTTCTTTCACAACATGATTGATTTGGTAATAGGTTTCGAATGATTGAATACATATAACCTATATCGAATTGTTTATTATCCCGGGGAGGGGGAAGGTAAGGAATAAGAGTAGAAAATTTAGAACTCAAATTTTTTTAAATGAATGTTAAAAATTGTCTTTACATGTAAATGGGGGAAATAAATTTTTTTTTTAAAAAATACAAAGAGGGGCAGCTAGGTGGCGTAGTGGATAGAGCACCAGCCCTGGATTCAGGGGACCTGAGTTACAAATCCAGCCTCAGACACATAACACTTACTAGCTGTGTGACCTTGGGCAAGTCACTTAACCCCATTGCCTAGCCAAAAAATAAAATAAAATAAAATAATACAAAGAAAGTAAAAAAAAGAGAATAAATTATTTGTCAATCATACTTTAAACCTCAAATTTATTTTTACTTTTTTAAAAGTCAAATGCTTCATATATGACTATAATATAACCATAACCTATTGTTTTATTGGTGTGGAAATTCCCTGAACCTCTGAAGCTTACCTACCTCACTTTCTAGTAGTATGACCACTTACCCATGATCACACATGAAGTAATTTTCAGAAGGGAAATTTGAACCTAGATTTTTCAATTCTAGCACCCTGTCCACTAGTCCATACTGTCTCTCTATAACACACCACATATAAGATCAACTGCTAAAAGTTCACATCATGATGAAATAAATCTGTGGCAGGGTCCCTCTGACTTATGAATTCCCTTCTGTGATTCTCTCTCTATCAGGAGGTTGCCCTGCCAAAAGAAACAGACAGTGAGATGACATAATCAGTAACCAACAAGGGCAGTTTAAAACTTCAGAGAAGACTGACCCAGCAAGGTGAAGTAGAATGAGAAGAGCTAAACTGGTTGAGCTTTAAAAAAAAATAGAAAGGGCCCTGTGGCAGTTGTCAGAGCAATTACTGTCATGGACCTGTTCTTGTTTCTGTGAAGGCAGTTATCCAACAGGAAAGCCTGTTGACTTTTAGCCTAATCCCTGACACTATTTCTTAGACTTTCCAGAATGTTCCTTGTTATTGTTCAGTCATTTTCAGTCATATCCTACTCTTCTTGACCCCATTTGGAGTTTTCTTGGAGAAGATATTGGAATGATTTGTCATTTCCTTCTCTAGCTCATTTTACAGTAAACTGAGAAAAACAGGGTCAAGTTGCCCAGCTAGTAAGTGCCTAAGGCCAGATTTGAACTCAGGAAGTCTTCCTGATTCCAGGCTCAGCACTCTATCCACTGCACCACCTAGCTACCTCAGAGATTCGAAATAAAGTATCTTCACTTTTGTCAATTCAGCTCAGTCCCCCTGGCTGTTATGAATGTCTTTTCTTCTAAGACTACCTTCCCTCTTCTCTTTATTTATCTTTATGTACCAATTTATACATTGTCTCCTACTCATCTTAAAATGTAAGCTCTTTGAGGGTAGGTGTTGTTTTATTTTTCTTTTGAATCCCCAATTCTTAGCAAAATGTCTAACACATATTAGGTGTTTAATACATGCTTAATGATTGATTAATTGAATGAATCAATGAATATTTATTATATATTTTCCTTAATAAGTAAGGTTCCCTGGTTGAGGTTCTGAGGATATTAAGGTAAAAACAAAGCATAGAATGCCCTCAGTGAAGTTGTATTCTATCAAGGAGCTACAATATAGACACAGGTGAGTAAACAGAAGTAAGTTGGAGGAGTGAGAAGGCAGTTACAACAGAGTGACTAAGAAAAGGCTGCACAAAAGAAGGGATATCTAAGTTGACCATTGAAGGAAGACAAGTTTTCTATCTCTGGGTCAGAAGAATACCTTCCAGGCTGGGAGACAATAACAGAGAGTGATCACAGAGACAAGTGATGGAATGCTGTATAGAGGGAACAACTAATAAGACAGTTTGACTGGGAAGCCTAGAAGAATAATATTAAATAATGCTAGAAAGAGCCAGATTGTTGAAGGCTTTCAATTCTAACCCAAGAACAATGGATCTTAACATAAAGGCAATAGTGAGACATTGTTCATTTTTGAGCAAAGGAGTGAAATGGTCATACTTAAGAAGATTTTATTGGGAGGTAGATTAGAGAAGGGAGGAAAATAGGAACAAGGAGACCAACTAGAAGGATTTTTACAGCAGTACAGGAAAAAAGATGATGGGGGCCTGGCTTAGAGTAATAAAATGGTTGATGTTCAGTTGTTTCATTTGTGTCTGACTCTTTGTGATCCCATTTAAGGTTTTCTTGGCAAAGAAACTGGAGTGGTTTACCATTTCCTTCTCCAGCTTATTTTACAGATGAGGAAACTGAGGCAAACATGGTTAAGTGACACAACTAGTAAGGTCACACAGCTAGTAGTTGTCTGAAGCTAGATTTGAATGTTCTATGCACTGCACCACCTACCTTTCCCATAAGTGGGATACGTAGTTCCATTGTAAGTCCATTTTTATAAGTGAATGCAAGAGATGTGGAGGCAGAATCAACAAGACTTTCCAAATGAGAAGCCATAGGAAGATAAAGAATCAAATGCAATACTAAGATTATGAACCTGGGTGCCTAGAAGTATTGTGGGTTCTTGAAAAAAACAGGGAAATATGAAGAAAGGATAATAGAAGGGTGAAAATAATGAGGACTAGATTTCTAGGGATCTAGTCTTCATATGATTGCTTCATCTTTTGTGATCTCAAGCTGTGATTTTGAGACCATTTAACTACCTCTTAACTGGAACCACTGACTATCTGGCCTAGATGAAACAGCCTGCCTGCTTCACTATGTCTGAGGAAAGCAAAAATAAAAACTACATCAAAACCACCTGAGACACATGCCTTGTCCATATACTGTTGAGGGTAAAATGATTAACTTAGCCTGATTTATTATGGCATAGGTGTCAAGGGCCTCAGTTTCCTTATCTATAAAATGAGTGGGTTGGACTAGATGGTCTCCATCTCTAAATCTATTACCTGATCATTGATGTAGCATAGGCAAGTGTCTGGAACGCAAAAGTAGGAGCTTTGCAACACATCCAATTTGCAATGATTGTATCGACACAGACACAGATGGACAAGAAAGACAAGGAAAATGTGTCTGTTGGGGTGTGTGTGTGTATGCATCACATGGACAGAGTTAAGAAACAAACAGTATTTTTGTGCTTTGCCAGAAGGCAATCTTCCCAGGCAAAAAATGGCATTCTCTGCGTGTGCATTCTCTTCTCAAATTAGTGGAAATGTCACTTAGTTTAAGACAGAAGTGATGCTGGTGTCATTGTTTGGGTGATGAAATGAACTGAATTGAGGGTAGAGCCTCTTGAGGAAATTCACAACAAGCCAAGGACTATTAGTCAAATTTGGGCCACTGCCACAGACCAGCTGTCCTAACACAGAATAGTAAGCTATTTACACACAAGCTTTGCAAGAAGGCATCTGAACATAACACCTTAAAATGTCAGCAGTCAAACTGATGCTTAAACTTGCATTGATAATAAAAATTTAGTATCAGGTTACTTGAAAGTTCTAACTGTACCTAGAATACTCTGCATATGTGTGTGTTCACATATCTCTGTAGTTTTGGGGAGTGCATGTTCTAAAAAAAAATTGCCAACTTATAGAATATCCTATGTAGACTGTTTTAATGTCGGCATGGGTCAACTTTTTAATTTTATGAAGGAAGTTTTTATCTTTTCAATTAAAAAAATAGACTGTTAATTCTGATACATAGAAGGCAGCATACTATAAGATAAACAACATGAGATTTGGAATGAGAAGGTATGGGTTTGAGTCTCAACCACCACATTTTCTAGTAGTGTGACCACATCAATCAATCAATTAACATCTATTAAGGACCTATATGGATGGTATAGAAAGAGCAGGGGCACAAAAAGAGGCACATCACAGTCCCTGTCCTCAAGGAGACTACAATCTAATGGGGAAGACAATGTATAAACAAATATATGCACAGCAAACTACATACAGAATAGGTAGGAAATAATTAACATAGGGAAGACATTGTAATTAAAGGGGGTTAGGGAAGGCTTCTGTTTTCTAGCTGAGACTTAAAGGAAGCTAGGGAAGTCAGTAGGCAGAGATGAGGAGGGAAAGTGTTTAAAGAATGGAAGACATCCAAAGAAAATGCCTGGAGATGAAAGATAGAGTGTCTTGTTCATCAGTCAGGAGGCCATTGGATCAAAAAAACGTGTAGGGGAGTAAGAAGATTGGAGAAGTTGGAGGTGGCTAGGATATGAAGGATTTTGAATGCTAAATAGAGCATTATGTATTTTATCCTGGAGGCATTAGGAAGGCTGAAGTTTTTTGGGGTGAAGGGAGCTGAAATGATCAGACCTGCACTTTAGGAAAATCATTTTAATGGCTGAATGAAGGAGGGATTAGAATGGGGAGAGACTTGAGGGAGGCAGACCCCACCAGCAGGCTATCACAATAGTTCAAGCATGAGGTGATGAGGGCCTGCACCAAAGAGGTGGCCATGTCAGAGGAAAGAATGGAATATATATGAGAGATGTTGCAAAAGTGAAATCAACAGGGCCTGGCAATAGATTGAATATGGGCACGAGAATGAGAAATACAGGATGTCTCCCAGGTTGCAAAGCTGAGGGACTATGTGGATGGTATTGCCCTCTACAATAAGAGGTACTGTGTGGGATGTGGTAGGGAGAGGTTTGGGGGAAAAGATTATGGTTTTATTTTGGACATATTGGGTTTAAGATGTCTACAGGATATTCAGTTTAAGATGTCTGAAAGGAAGTTGGAGATGTGAGATTAGAGATCAGCAGAGAGATTGTAGCAGGATGAAGAAATCTGAGAATCATCAGCATAGAGATGGCTATTAAATCCATGGAAGTTGAAGGGATTACCCAATGAAGTAATATGGAGAAAGAAGAGAAGAGGCCCCAGAACAGACCCTGTGGGACACCTGCAGTTAGAGGGCATGATATGGAAGAGATTGCAGCAAAGGAGACAGAGAAAGAAGGAGTAGTCAGCTAGGTAGGATAACCAAGAGTGTCCCAAAAACCTAGAAAGAAGAGAATATCAAGGAGGAGAGAGTGATGATGTTGATCAACACCGTCAAAGGCTATAGAGAGGTCAAGGAGAATGAGGATTGAGAAAAGGCCACTGGATTTGGTAACTAAGAGATTATTAATAATTTTGAAGAGAACAGTTTCAGAGGAATGATGATTTCAAAAGCCAGATTATAAGGAGTTGTAAGAAGAGAGAGTGAAGAGAGAAAATGGAGACAGCCTTTCCAAGAAGTTTAGCTACAAAGAGCAAAAGAGATATAGGATGATAGTGGGGATAGAAGGATAAAGTGAAAGGTTTTTTTCTTTTCTCTTCAGGTTAGGGGAGACATGGGCATGTTAGTAAGCAATAGGAAGTGAGAGGGAAATTGAAAATAAGTGAAACAATGGAGATGACAGAGGCAGCAATCTATTGGAGGAGACCGGATAGAATGGAATTGCTTGAACAAGTAAAGGGGTTAGCCTTGGTAGGGAATAAGGTCATTTCATTATGTGAGATGGAATGATGGAATAGAAAGTTTCAGAAGGCATTTGAGTGATAGAAGCTGAGGAAAAGGTTAGCAGAGAGAGCTTATAGCAAATGGCTGCAGTATGAGGAAAGGGGGTGGAGCCAAGGTGGCAGAGAAAAGGCAGTGACAAGCTTGAGCTCTCTTAAATTGCCCTCAGAACAACTTTAAATAATGCCTCAAAACCAATTCTGGAGAACTAGAACCCATAAAAGGACAGAGTGAAACAATTTTCCCACCCAAGAGAACTTAGAAGATCAGCAGGAGAAGTCTGACACAACTGGGTGAGAGGAGAGCACAGTCCAGCACAGGCTGCACCAGCATAGACCATTCCCCAGAAAGCCAGGAGCAGGTCTTGGGGGCAATGGAATCAATGGTAGCAGCAGCAACATCCAGTGTTCTGTTCACAGATGGTAAGGTTATCAGGCAACTGGTCAGAAGGAGATTAAAGGGGTCCCTTTGCTGGCACTAGGTGCAAGACTCTGTTGCACTGCCCATACACAGATCCAGGTCACAGACCTGGGTGGCAGTCCCAGGGCAAAGAAGAGCACTACCACCCAGAGCTTTGGGCCCCAGGAGAGCAGGAATCCTGGTCACAATTTTAGGGCAGAAAAGAGTACTTGTAGTCACTCACAGACCAAAGCACAGGCCAGGAGAACAGTGACCACACCTCTCTTTAGATCACATCACCTTGGAAGAACTGAAAACTTACAGATCTCCAACACTAACTTGGAGAACAGCAAGAAATACCTGAAATTTGAAACAGTGCCCCCTCCATCCCAGGAGCAGAGCTTCACTTTAACATAGAGTTAAAAGTCAAGAACTATGCTGGGAAAATGAGCAAACAACAAAAAAGGAAACTGACTATAGAAAGTTATTATGGTGGCAGGGAAGATCAAAACACAAGCTCAGAAGAAGGCAACAAAATCAAAACTGTTACCTCCAAAACCTCAAAGAAAAATATGAATTGATCTCAAGCCCAAAAAGAATTCCTAGAAGAGCTCAAAAATGATTTTAAAAATCAAATAAAAGAGGTAGAAGAAAATTGGAAGAAGAAATGAGAGTGATGCAAGAAAATCATGAAAAAAGTCAACAGCTTGGTAAAGGAAGCACAAAAAATAACAAAGAAAATAACACCTTAAAAAACAGAATAGACCAAACAGGAAAAGAGGTACAAAAATTCACTTAAGAAACAAGCTCCTTAAAAAGTAGAATTAGCCAAAAGCAAAAGGAAGTACAAAGGCTCACTAAGAAAATAATTCCTGAAAAATTAGAATAGGGTAAGTGGAAGCTAATGACTACATTAAGAAACAATAAACAAAATAAAAAAGAATGACAAATGGAAGAAAATATGAAACAACTCATTGGAAAAAACAACTGACATAGAAAACAGATCCAGGAGAGATAATTTAAGAACTATTGGACTGTCTGAAAGCCATGATCAAAGAAAAAGATCATAACTTTCAGATAGCCAAAGAAGGAGAAGGAGGAAGACGAGGAGGAGAAGAAGAAGAAGAAGAACCTAGACATCATTTTTCAAGAAATTCCCAAGGAAAACTACCCTAATAAAGAAACTGAAAGAATCCACCGATAATCTCCTGAAAGAGATCCCAAAATGAAGATTTCCAGAAATATATCTCTGGAATTGTAGCCAGATTCCAGAAGTCCAAGATTAAAGAGAAAATACTGCAAGCAATCAGAAAAAAATAATTCAAATGAAATGGAGCCACAATCAGGATAACACAAGATTTAGCAGCTTCTACATTAAAAGACCAGAGGGTTTGGAAAATGATATTCCAGAAGGCAAAGGAGTTAGGATTAAAACCAAGAATATGTGAAATGATACCTGAAAAATAAATTAAAGGTGAGAAAAAGGAATGCACTGGATGAAGGGAAAAGGGAGAGGTGGAATGGGATAAATTATCTAATATAAAGAGATATGAAAGAGCTTTTACAGTGGAGGGGAAGTTAAGGGAGTTTTGGGGGGATGCTTGAACCTTAGCTCTCATCAGAACTGACTCAAAAACAAATAACATACACACTCAGTTGAGAATAGAAATTTATTTTTCCCTACAGGAAAGTATAAAGGGAAGAGGATAAAAGAAATGGGATAGGGAGAGTGTCTGATAGAAAAGAGGGCAGATTGAGAGAGGTAGCAGACAGAATGATGACAATTTTGTCAATGAACAGAGTGAAAGGAGAGAGTAGAATAAACTGGGGGGGCACAGGATGAAGGGAAATACACAGTTAGTAATCATTTTTTCAGATGAAGTTATCAAAGCCATCAATAGTCATGAAAATTGCTCTAAATCATTATTTATTAGACAAATACAAATTAAAATAACTCTGAGGTACCACCTCACACCTATCAGATTGGCTAAAATGGCAGAAAAGGGAAGAGACAAATGTTGGAGAGGATATGGGAAAACTGTGACACTAACGCACTGTTGGTAGAGTTGTCAACCATTCTGGAGAGCAATCTGGAACTATGACCAAAGGGCTATAAAAACACATAAACCCTTCACCCCAGCAATGTAGTTACTAGGTCTGTTTCCCAAAGAGAAAAAAATAATAAATAAAAAGGATCTATATGTACACAAAGATTTATAACAGCCCTTTTAATGTTGGCAAAGAATTGGAAATCAAGGAGACACCCATCAACTGGTGAATGGCTGAACAAGTTGTGGTGTATGGTTGTGATGGAATACTATTGCACTATAAGAAATGATGAGCAGGATGATCTCAGAAAAATCTGGAAAGACTTACATGAATTGATGCAGAGCAAAGTGAGCAGAACCATTGTACACAGTAACAGCAATATTGTACAATGATTAACCGTGAATGACTTAGCCATTCTCATCAATTTAATGATCCAAGACAATTCTGAAGGACTTATGATAAAAAATGCTCTCCTCCTCCGGAAAAAGAACTGATGGAGTCTGGATGCAGATCAAAGCACACTTTATTTTTCTTGTTTCGTTTTTTTTTTTTTTTCTGCATTTTCTTTCCAAACACATCTAATAAGGAAAAACAATAAAATATAAGGCATGGTTCTCAGCTGAGACAGAAGTAGGAGGGAAAACCAAAGGAGGTTTGCATGCAAGTCTCTTTAATTCTCTAAATCTAAATTTCCTTCCTCTGTAAAATGGAAATAAATGTAATAGCAACACCTTCTTTATAGATTGGAAAGGAAAGCGCTCTATAAGAGATCAATATTCTCACAAAATGTTAAATATGGAAATTATCAGAGGGATCATATTTTTTTGAGGCAATCAGAGTTAAGTAACTTGCCCAGGTTCATACAGCTAGTAGACATTTGTCTGAGGCCTGATTTGAACTCAGGTCCTCCTGACTCAGTGCTGGAGGCCTAACCACTGTACCACCTAGTTGCTCTAGGATCATCTTTTTTTTTTTTTCAAACCTCTCATAAATATATAAGCAGAATATAAATCTGGGCTATTATTTTTTTATATAGACCAATGATTACATTTATATAGGAAACCTTCGATGAAGGTATGTTGAATTTATAATCTAAGAAAATGGTCTAGGGACACCAAAAAGTTAAATGGCTTGCCCAGGATCACATAGGCAGTAGGTAGCAGAGGAATGACTAGAACACAGGTCTTTTTGACTCTAAGGTCAGCTCTCAAACCATTATTCCATGTTGCCTTTTGTATATTTGTACTTAGTAGTTTAGGGGGACAGAGATAAAAACCAATCTATATTTTCACAATGAAACAAAAGCCCATCAAACTTCACATAGGCTTAGAAAAGTCAGGTTTATAATCAGTTGTCTGAGCATGACTGGTCACATAATGAGACTGATGAGCGAATGCTCCAGTTCAATCTCCTTTTAGTTCTTTTACTATACAATATGAAAGCATGCCTAAGTTATAGAACTTACAACTGTGTATACACCTGGACCCCTTGATAAATAGAGCTAAAGATTTAGTGAGACATACCTGACTAGGTCAATGTAAATGACTTAATTAGGCAATGTTGGAAACTTCCAAGCAATATTTTATTCTCCCGAGTCTACAGGAATTTAAATGTGCATTCCCCAAAATGACATATAATTAAAATCATTTGAATTAAAATATATACTCACAATCGTGCAAAATAATCATTCTGAAAAACTTGGAAAGACCTACATGAACTGATGCTGAGTGAAGTGAGCAGAACCAGGAGAACATTGTATACAGTAACAGCAACCATATGCAATGACCAACTTTGATAGACTTAACTCTTCTCAGCATTGCAATGATCTAAGACAATTCCAAAAGACTCATGATGGAAAATGCTATCCACATCCAGAGAAAGAACTATGGAGTCTGAATACAAATTGAAGCATACTATTTTCTTTTTCTTTTTTTTGTTTCTTCTTTCTCATGGTTTTCCTCTTTGGTTCTGATTCTTCTTTACACCATGACTAATGTGGAAATATGCTTAATATGATTGTACATGTATAGTCTATATCACATTCATGCCATCTTAGGGAGGGGGGTGGAGGGAGGGGGAGAAAATTTAGAACTCACAATCTTATAGAAGTGAAAACTAAAAACAAACAAATAAATAATGTGCAAAAAAATCATTCTGATTAAGTGAAAGTTCCAGATACCTATAGCATTATCCATTAAATGTCAAGACTTTGGCCACTTTGGAAATCTAAGACATAGTATACATTCTCCTGTCTTAGTAAATAAAAAATATGGAGTATAGCTTCACTTTTCATGATGACTTCACATCATCTTTACAGAGTGTTGCGTTGAAAGTCAGAAAGACTTTGGGTTCAAATCTCACTGGTGATACTAGCTATGTTATCACAAACATTTCAGTCTACCTTTTTGAGTATCAGTTACCCTCCCCTGTAAAATGAGGATGATGATAACTATACTACCTCACAAGATTGCTCTGAGTTTCAAAAATGTATTTAAAGTACTTTACCAACTTTAAAGTGTTATAGAAATTTTGGTTTCTATTACCACCATGATGGTAATCTTATGAATATCCATTATTGTCCTGTACTGTATACATGAATGGCATCAGAAGTTGTTGAGATTCATTGAGGTTAGCTTACCCTTTTAGAAAACTCTACCAGACTGCTGGGCTTCTCTATCTAGCCTTCTTAAGATCTTCTTTCTAGTGACCACCTCTGGCTTCTTCACTTGGTTTTCAGACTTTTAAGTCAGTCTGATTTTATTCTTCTTCTCCCTCTCCGTGCTCCCACTTCTAATCTCCTGTCTATAGCTTCTGCTGCTCATTTCAAGACTCTTGGATTTTTATTCTAAGAATAAAACTGTACCAGGGGAAACCTGTGTCTCTATAGATTTGTACTATGTGCATAACAAACATTCCAGAAATATTTGTCAAATCAAGGAAATCACATTTATATAGTGTTTAAAACAGCACAACATGCTTTCTTCATAACAGCCCCATGAGATTCATGATCACAATATTTCCATTTTATAGATGAAGGTGCTGAGGCTCAGAGAATGACTTGTCAAAGATCACATAGCTAGTAAGTCTTGTTGCTGAGATTTGAACCCACATATCCAGAATCCAAGTCCAGTGCTTTTTCTATGAAAAAGCTGTTCTGTGAAGATGACTAAAAGGACATCTGTGCAGTGGTAAGGTCAACTTGACAAAAGAAGGCAGACATTTGCTATGGATCTCATCAACATGATTTTATAATTTATTCTAGAGATACGCTGTTTGAAAACAATAGAGAATAGAGACTAGACACCGAGCTCTAGGTTTTGTTCTGCTTCTTATATGGTAGCATTGTGTGGATAGGTTTTGGGGCAGAAGAGATGGTAGAAGCCATCAAGCATAGTCCCCTTTTTACAGATGAGGAAACTAAGGATGAGAAAGGTTTAGTGACTTGCCTAGTATCTGAGGTTAGACTTATACTCTGGTTTTCCTGATTCTAAACCTAACACTGTGCCAAGTAATACACACAGATGTCCTTTTATTCATCTGTTTGCTGAATGGTTCCTTCCCTATTATCTGTACTTCCACTAGACCAGATGTGTACAAAATCAGTCTGACTTTAGAATATCTGTAATAGACACTGTAGCTTCTCTATAGAGAACTTAAAGAAAATGACTATGAGGGTGAACAGAAGACAGGTTACCAAGTAACAAGTAAGGAGTGTAAATAGTACAACATAGAAAGAAACTTTTGTAAAAGATAAAACATGGGCAGATCAATCTTCTATGAAGGAACTGGAGTAAGTGGGGATAATTTTGTCCCTATTAGTTTTTCTTAAGACTAGAAGGGAACTTATAAATCATAGAGTGCAATCCTCTCATTTTATATATGGGGAAACTGAGGTCTGGAGAGGTGAGGTAATGTGCCTAGGGTCATGCAGCAAGTAACAAAGTAGGGATTTGAACATAAATTGTACAAGCTTTGACTTTAGTCAGAGCCATAATGATAGAACCTAGAGAAATACATGCATTCACTACTGAATATGATGTAGAAGGGGCTGGACAAGATGGCTTCTGGGGTCTCTTCTATACTCAAAAAGGCATAAAATGCAGTTTTGTGACAGTCGTTTTCTTGTGATTCAAAGCACTTTATTTTATTTCCAGTCTCATACTTATTCCAAAAGTCTGAGACTGGCAGATGTCTTATCACTGGAGAACACTGGTTTGTTGTGTATCTATCTATCCATCCATCTATCTATCTATCTATCTATCTATCTATCTATCTATCTATCTATCTATCTATCTATCTGTCTATCTATCTATCTATCTATATCTATATTATATATATAAAATATATATATACACACATACAAATATATACAATATACAATATATACAAATATATATAACATATATATATATATATATATACAAAAATAAAATATGCCATTGGCGGAAGGAATTTCCTCATTGGGAACTCCTCATATCAATGACATCACAAGTCCAGACCAAATATATGAATTGTGTATATTTATACTGTATTAGATCTGAAGTTAAATTCTAATGTAACTCTGCTTCTCTTAAGACTGAAGATTCTATTTTCAAACCCCTATGATTTTGGAGTGACTACTGATAAATCACAGAGAGACTCAGCAGGAAAAGGTAATAAACTTTAACATTTTATTCAGTGCTCAAAACATTTGTATTATGTGTTGTGTCTCTCTGTGACTTATAGTGACTTGGCTAGTCTTTCCAAAACCACAGGTGTTTGCAGACAGACTCTGCAATCAGAAAGCACCAGTGTTACCTCAGATTTAAATTCAGGTCTTACATTTTAGGCCCTCCTTCTTCACAGACAGAAACTAGAAAGGAATACTCCAGATTAGTTATACTCAAGTTTGAAGAATTGAGGGAAATTCATAGAAGGCAGTAAATCTACCCAGGCATACTTAGGAGGTAAACCAACCAAATTATCAATAGAAAGTATTCTTTCAATGATTTTTTAATGAGCAAGTGAAGAGTGTGATGAACTCGACCAGGAAAGTAGTTTTTATGCTGGTATATAACAAAATGACATACCACACTTGAAAAAAAAAATAAGTGGTTTGATAGAATAGAGGAGGGAGAAAAAGCCAAGTTTTTTGTTTTGTTTTGTTTTCTCTGAACATTGATATAGTAATTGAAAGACATTTTTCTTCAAACTTGAGGAATTTAATGAGAGAAAAATACTCTTCCTTATTTATATGCCCAGGTGCTACTGTATTTCCTCCTCTTTTTATAGATAGAAACGAGGGATAAATGGTTTTGTTGACTCAGAGGCATTTAACAGAAATATCCCATGGAAGAAAACTCAGGCCTCCCTCACTCCTCAGTCTCAAAGGAAAGATGAATCAGCACATACTATTCCTTTACCAAGTTCGTGTAATCCAGTGTTGACTAACCTCGATCATACACATATGTTGTTCATGCAGCACCCAAGATGTGCATCCTAGTGAATCTTTTGTTTTCCCTCCCTTTTTCCCCTTTAACATGGTGATAATCAGAACAAATTGATTTTGTTTCTCAGATTACTAAAATCCTCCCAACACTTTCCTTAACACCGGTGTTGAATAAATCATTGTAATGTTCCCCTGAAGTGAATTGAAAATTAATTTACACAGCCAAGATGATCCTCCTAATAACAGGGTACATGGAATGGGGAAATTGGAAATCATTACCCAGCAAACATTATCTGCATTATTTTTGTGGCTGCTTTAGATTGCATTGTAATAGAAAATTAGGAGACCGGCTGTGAAGAAGTTTAAGAGGGTCCCCTGAAGAGCTTCTACTTCAAAATTGATTCTTTAAGAAAGCATTAAAAAGCTATTGGAATTGATTGCCTGCTAATATAAAGGAAAAACTCTTTGCCACCATTTGAGTTTAAAAAAGAGCATCTTCATTCATGCATGTTATTAAAACTACTGGCCTGAAAGCCCCTGTAGAAAGATAAAGGATATGGATGGGATATTAAAACAGCAATCTTTACCTTATCTGGGATTTAAAGTTAATATGTTGCTTTTATTAATTTAGCAGGCGCCATTAGTTAGGATGTCAAAGATGGGATTTACAATTAAAATGCTATAGAATGGAGGTATCTTTAATAAACAGTGGACCAGGAATTCTTCATTAATCTTCCAAGCATGAGACACACCCCTGAAAAGAATAAATCCTGAATTTACAGTTTTCTTTATTGCTAACTTTGCTGTGCCATGGCAATAAAAGTCATCACTGATAACATCCATGATTAGCTCTTGCAGCTTCCCTTGAAATGGGGTAATGGCCAATCAGATCTCAGCAGTTGGCCAAATAGGAAATAGCATTCACTGTATTTAGGGGGAGTCTATTGACCTTTGAAAGATTCCAGAATATCTGATGCAATTGGCCATTGCTTGAAACATGATGTTTCAAACACATGCACATGCACAAATAACACAAATGGAATATTGTTTCTTGAAATGAAAATACTTTATAGTTTCTTGATTTTAAGTCATTTGTTAGAAAATTGCCTAGTCTCTTCTAATCCATGACAACTGATAACATTTAACTTCAAGGAATAATGATCATGAAAACTCTTTTTTAAACAATATTTGTGTGTATTCATTACCCTTCTCACTGAACACATTAGATCAAAATTTAGTTGAGCACCACTTATGCAGTGGAAATGCATCACTTCTTTGCCTTCTGTCTTTTTTCTCATAGATTATGAGTCTTCAGAAGCAGCCCCTATAGAAGGAACATTTCAAATGTCTTTGGTCAAAAAATCAAGTTTTATGGGTACACTATGGTGCTTTGATGGATTCATCATCCCATTAGTATGGAATCCCCTCTGTACTTCTCATTCTGTATGATTGTTCCAATTTTCACATTAATCCTCCATTCTACTTTTCTCTTATTCTCTTTTATATGAGTGATAATAACTATCACTCAGGCTGCCCATAAAATAACCTATCACTGAGACAGCACAGCTGTCTCTCATTCTCCCTTCATTACTCATTTACTTCCTTTCCTGCTCCTCAATAATGTCTCTTGCACCTCTTCTCATGGGCAAGTCATCAAGGACTATTTTGGTTTTTTTATTTGTATCTCTAGAGCCTAGTGTGGTGCCTGTCATACAGTAAATGATAAAATGTTATCATCTGCAAGGCTGGGATAAAAATATGGATAGAATTTGCCAAGCAAGGTTGTGATTGATAATTAAGACAATGTATATAAAGGTCTTTGTAAAACACAAAGACATATATAAATTTCAAATAGTATTGTTCATGGTGGCATCATCACAATCACTGTGAAAATATATTCATTAAAAAATGGGTTGTTGCAACAGTGATTACTTTGAAATGATTCAAAGCACTACTGAGTTTATCAAATGTGATCCAGATTGATCTCTAACCACTCAGTTCACTCATATATAGTATAGTGTTCAATTCACTCATGATATGATATATGGTTGAAATAATAGTTACATAAGCACATTTGCATTCTAGGACTACATTTGAGGCTTACCATGACATGGTCATTAACTTTCTTGCCTTATAAATAAATGAAGTCATTTAGGCAAGTGAAGTCTTTTACATATTTCTGGATCTCAAGTGCCATAGATGGGGTCAAAGATGGACTTGTCATACTGGGTTGTGCATTACAGTATTCCAGAACCAATTTACATTTTCATATTATAGTACTACCATAAATTTCCAATATTTGAACATCCAAAATAAACATAAGAAAAGTAAAAAGTGTTGAACTTGAAAATTGGACTAATTACTGTCAATGCATACTTCTTATACTCCCCCACTTTCCCACATATATTTAAACATTTTTGTCAAGCTTAGCCCCTTCAGAAAGCTAAAATTATCATTCATTTAGAAACCTCTTTTTTTTGCAAGCCTTTTTGTTTTCCCATAAAACAAAAATTTTTGTCAAAAGGTTCAGCATAAATTTTAAACATCACAGTTTTTGTGGTTTCCAAATGAGCTAAAAATCATTAAGTCTCATAAGTTAAGCCCAAGTTGAAGGCAGGGGCCATTTTATACACCAATAATATTAATAATGAAACTTTCATTATATGGACAAGCAAACCATCTGTGTGCAATAAATTTTCACTTATGATGTTTATGAGAGACAGACACAGAGACAGAAACAGAGAGAGACAGAGACAGAGAGAGAATGAGAGAAGGAAAGGTCAGAAACTCTCACAAAGCAAATTCTATTTTGATTAGGAAATTATAAAATTTTTTAAAAAGCAGAGGAAAGAGGATTCTATTCTAAAGCTCATTTATTTTCATTTCTCCAAATTCCTTTTGTAAAGGGCAAGGAACAAGACAGCATATATTGACAGAAAATAAGGGAAACCTGTATAGCATATGGTAACCACAGCAATACATGCCTCTTTAATACCTCAGGCTCCTGGACTGTTGCAGAATTTTTATTCCATTTTCATCAGTATTGTTGCTAATATTCACCATCACCACAATATGACCCCTAGGAGCTCTGAGAAGAGACAAGCAGGCAGACAGAGACAGGGAGAGACAAAGAAAGAGAAGCAAACACATTTGTGCAACCCCCACCCTGCAAATCAACAGGCTGATGTACTGTCAGCCTACAGTTATGTCATTATGCAGATACTAGTGTGCTGGAATACAAAGATGGTAACAGTCATCCATATGGAACTGTTAACTTGAGTGAGTTTTCTACTTTCCTTTAAAAAAATAAATAAATAAACCTCTAGCTATTTAGAAAGCAAGGGCTTTCTGTTCCAATCAGGATGCTGGCACCAGTAATGACCTTGGTTGTTGTAAATAGCCAATGAATAAATGAAAGAATGAATGAATGAAGGATTTCTTATGTGCAAAACTATTCTAAGTAGTCTGGGGATATAAATAGAATAGTAAAAGTAAAACAATCCCTGCTTTCAAGGAACTGACATTCTAATGGGGGAGGCAACTCATAGAGGAAGTTTTAGCTGCAAGATAGAAAGGTCCCTTAGATCTTAAGGTACAACAGCAAAGCAGATGGTAATGCTTCTTCTTTAATGTCATTTCTGTTGATAAAAATCATATCAGTGTCTGATGCTGAACCATTTGACAATGCCAGAGATTTTCATGACAATACCTTCGCCTCCCTGGGTCTTCAATAAATGTGGCTGTAGCACATGCAGAAACAGTTGACAGGTTGCATCTCTACAGGGGTTGCTTACTGAGATGATGGCTGTGCACAGTGGGCTAGAATTGTTGCTGTTCCCAAGGTTCTTGATTCAGTGTCCTGGGTCTTCTACCTTCCAGTTTGAGGGGAAATAATGGCCAAGGTAGTGGTGTTGGTTTAACATGTCTGGCACATGCTGTTTGCCGTTTGTCTCCCAGGGTGCCCCGTTGCCTAAGCTAGGTTGACTTGCCTTTCCTGTGACCAGCAGTCTGTTGGCAATTGGTAGAGATGGCCAACTTGTTCTCCGAAGGTAATACCCCCCTGGATGATGGCAGCGAAGGCTGGGCTGAAAGTAAAAGCAGTCATGGGGGCGGGGTGTGGGGAGGAGTGCTGCCAAGTCCAGGGCTTTGGTGCTTATCTGCCTGTTGGTGACAGTTGGTCAGTAGTTGTTGCTGGTAGTGATGGCAAAGCTTATCTCCACACACGAGGAATTCTCATCTTAATGTTGGGTGGAGGGGTAGTGCTGAGTTCTGGGCTGTTTCCATCAGGAACTCAGAGGGCATGATAGTCAAGGTGATGGTAATGGTTTCATTTGGCTGAAATATGCTGCCTCTTATCTCTCCCTCAAGTTTCCATGCAGTTTTAACCAGGCTGATTTCCCTGCTATGGAAAAGGCAGTCTGAAAGAAAGAGAAAATAGAGTAGGGAAAGAGGTTATAAGGACAAAAAGAACATAAAAACAATGGGCCCACAATACCATTTGCATGAGCATTAATAATAAAAAATGCACACTTGATATTAAGAAGCAGAGGGGCATAGTGGATAGAGCACTGGACTCAGACAACATGCATTTATCAAACACCTATTGTCTACCAGGCACTATACTAAGCCTTTGGGATGAGGCAAAATCAGAGCCTGCCTTCAAGGGACATGCATTCTAATAAGGGAGACAACATGTAAATAACTAACAAGATATGTACAGAATAGATGGAAAGAAATCTGACAGGGAAAGGCGCTGGTAGCTGGAGAGACCTAGAAAGCCCTCTTGCAGAAGATTGGAAGGAAACCAGGGAAACTGAGAAGCAAAAGTGAGAGAACGAAGTCTTCCAGTCATGGGATAGGATCAGTATAAAAAGCATAGAGAGAGATGGAGTATTATTTTTTTAAGGCAATTCAGGTTAAGTGACTTGCCCAGAGTCACACAGCAATTAAGTGTCAAATGTTTGTTCTAAAGCCAGATTTGAACTCAGGTCCTCCTGACTTCCGGGCTGGTGCTCTATCCACTGCACCACCCAGCTGCCCCTATGGAGTATTATTTTTGAGGAACTTCAAGTAGGCCAGTGCTGCCAGTTTTAGAATGTATAAAGGGTAGTAAAATGGAAGAATATCAGAAAGGTAGAGAGAATGGAGCCAGATTATGAAGTGTGTTAAATACCAGCATACTTTGTTTTTAATCCAGGAAGAACCAGGTTTGAATTTTGCTTCAGAAACTTTGAGCTACCATCAACACCACCAGCTAGCTATTTAGCTAACTAGTATTTATTTTAGTTCTTTAAGGACTGCAAAATTCTTTAGGAGCATTATCTCATTTTATCATCACAGCAATGCTGGGAAGTATATTATTCCCTTTTTACAGATGAGGAAATTGAGGCAGATACAGGTTAAGTGACTAACCAAGAGTCACCTAACTATTTAGGGTTTGAGGTTGGATTTGAATTTGTTTTTCTGACTCCACATCCAATGCTCTATCCATTGCAACACCTAGTTGGCACTAATTATATGACCCTGGAAAAGACATTTAACTTTTTATGCCTGAGTTTCTTTATATATGAAATTAGGGGTTGGACTTGATGGTACCTTAAATACATTCCAGTTTGAAATCTATCATCCTCTAATTTTTTTATGGGATTATGTAAGTACAATCCCTTGTTTTCATTTGTTTCTTCTATCATTTTTCTCCCTTTTAGTCATTATGGGTTATCACCGATGCTATTGTTGTTGTTTTTCCTTAGAAAGAAAAAAAAACCTAAAAAGTACACATATGGCTCTAATGGTTGGAATGTCAACAAACAGGAGAATGTCATTTCCTTGATGAAATTAAGTAGTAAACAACCATGAAACTATGACCAGGGGTCTCCAAATGTCATGTGCTGAAAGACCACAGGAAAAAAAGATGTGAGATCATGTGTGTATCAAGTATCCCCCTGAGGGAAATAATCCCCACTCTCAAAGGGAATAAGGGATTAGCTGAGAAAGAACACTACCTACAACCCTAAATTAGCAGAGCTTTCCTTCTCTCCTATCCTAGCTCATTTTCTTCTTAATGAATCCAAATTGCACCCCTCTCCCAATCTTCCACTGTTATTAACAACCAAACTGATATTATGGCATGTATTCAAGATGCATCTGCTAGACACAAAGGTCATATGAAGATGGGGATGGAGAAGGTAGAAAGAGTATTTCTAGCATTTATATTATTCCATCAGTATCTGTATCTTTTAAAGGAATCTGAACAGAGGTAAAAAATAACTTAGTTATTTGAATGATCATCTGGTTATTGTTTCCTGTTTCCTTAATTTTTGACCTCCATTAAATGCTTGTTGGTTGACTGACTGATTAAAATCCTACTCCATTGTCTCTTATTGGAACAGAAGAGACCCTGGATTCTTGAAGGCAATGGCAATGTAGACCAAGCTCTGGAAAATATTAATACTTTTTGAATACTCCAGATATGGCCCCAACAATGGGCTGTCAGCTACACCCTAAGTTTGAAAAAAGAGCACAAGGAGGCTTACCACCAAGGATTCTTGATCTTTTTGGTTTGCATCCCTTTGGCACTCCGACAAAGCCTATGGACCCTTTCTCAGAGTGATGTTTTTAAATGGAAAAAAAAAAAAAAACCTCTTGAATTATAAAGAAAACTAATTACATTGAGTAGTTATAAAAATTGTTTTAAGTCTATAGACCCAGGTTAAGAACCCCTGATTTAAAGAAAGGTTAACATCTATATCAGTGAGGGGAATATTCATGCAGATGAAATGTTGAATGCAAAAAAGGTAGAAGCACTTAAAAAAAATTTCACCTACTTTTTTGCCTACTCGTTAACATAGGATTGAGGCAATGTGGCATAGTGGGAAGAGTAGTAGGTAAATGTGTACATGTAGGCTAGGGACTTGACTCAACCTTTTAGTACTTTTGTGACAATTGGCAAGTCATTTATCTTCTCCAAGCCTCGGTTTCTTCATCTATAAAATGAAGATTATAAGGCCCTTATTATCTCTCTCCCAAGATTACCACAAGGATCATGTATGGTAGGTAAAGCATTCTGTTATTGTAATATGATATATAAAGGCTATTATTATTATTCCTTTGTTGTTTATTACTGTTCGTTTCAAATTCTGTTAAATATTGGGCCTAACAGCTGTGTTTCTTCCTTAGGGAAAACCCATTTAAATTCTGTATACAGAAAACCACATGAGAGAGAAGCAAATGTTGATGGGATGGAAAACTGTTCAGCCTTATCACACAAAAGGTACAGTCTCATGTTCTTACATACATTTATAATAGGGACTGAAGAGGTTCAAAACACCATGTTCACAAGTCCCTTTTTTAAAAGCACTTTGAGTGTATTTCTTGAAGTTTAATCAGATGTCTTCAAATAAAAAATTACTATATTTACACTTCTCCCTTAATTAAACCTTTTTATAGGGGGAGGATGAGAGGAAATCACACAGAATAAATCATCCATGAATGAAAATATGAATGAATGAGGTAGTGAGAGTGAATAAAAAAATGCTTAGAAACTTTGTCTTGTCAGAGAATATTTTTTTTTAACACGTCAGGATACCATTCATAAAAATGTGTTGATGAACACTTGAAATTTATAGTTTCCTGCTCTCCACTGGCCCTGGACTGAACCATTTTGGCAGTCTAGTCATACAGATTAGTCACTAATTATTGGGGGGGGAAAGAGTATTTGACTTGCAACTTTTGAAATGGTTGGAAGGGAGACAAATAGTAAATGAAGAAACTGATTGAGAAAGCAATTATAATAGTTAAGATCAGAAATCAATAATGGAAGAGTGACCACTCCGAACCATATCCCCAAGTTTGAGGGAGTGGAGGGAAAACACAGTGATTGGCATGTGTTGTCCAGATTTCTGGACACGTTTTGTACTCATTGGACTCTGAAAGTGTTCCTTACCTTTTCTTGCTAAGCCTATCAATTCGTGGTATCAAGAATGTCAAGTTTCCCTTCTTAATAATACGGCCTTAACGAAAGGTTGGCCCCAGAAAGCGTTGTCATGTGGAAGTTTACAAGAGAGTCACAAAATCTTGTTGTTTCTACCTCTACAGTGCCTCTCTTAACAATCCTGTTTCGATACTTACACGAACTTCACCCTGCTTCAAGACCACACCACCCGTAATCTTATCTCTCTTCATGCAGTCTGGTTTCCCACCTCATCATTCAATCAAAACTGCTATCTCCAAAGCTACCGATGATCTCTTAATTGGCAAATCTAATAGCCTTTTTTTCAATCTTCATTTTTCTTGACTCCTGTAGACTTTGACCCTGTGGATCACCCTGTTCTCATTGATATTCTCTTCTCTCTAGGTTTTCATGCCATTTCTCTCTCCTTGTTCTCCTATCTGGCAGCTCTTTCTCAGTTTCCTTCATTGTATTTTCTTCTTCTTCTTTTTTTTTTGGTGAGGCAAAGAGGGTTGAGTGACTTGCCAAGAGTCACACAGCTAGTGAGACCTTCATTGTATTTTCATCCATGCACACTATGCCCACTAATGGTTGCCTCCCAATTCTCTGGCCTTGGTCCTCTCCTCTTCTCCCTCTATACCATTTCTTTTGGTGATGTCATCAGCTCTTATGTATGAATTACCTATGCAGATGATTTTCATATTGATTTATCTAGCCTTGACCTCTCTCCTGAGCTCCAGTTTCAGGATGATGATCTCCAACTACCTATTGTATATCTCAAATTGGATGTCCTCTAGAAATCTTAAATTCAACATGTCAAAAACTGAACTCATTATCATTTCCCCCGCACCTCTCCCTTATTCCCAACTTCTTTATTATCCTTGAGTGATTCAAAAATTTCCCATTCACCCAAACTCACAACCTATGTATCATCCTCAACTCCTCGTTATCTCTCACCCTGCAAATCTAATCTTTTCCCAAGTCTATCAATTCTGCCTTTGCAACAACTCTTGTATATTCCCCATTCTTTCCTCTAACACTGACAGTGTTTACCTTTATTACTTCACCCCCAGATTATCCCAATATCTTTTTTGTTGGTTGGTCTCCCTGCCTCAAATTTCTACCTACTCCAGTCTTTCCATTCAGCTATCAAACTGATCTTCCTAAAGTTCAGGGCTGGCCCTGTCCTCACCATCCTCTCCCCCATGCCTGCCCCCACCTCAGCTCACTCAATTAATTCTACCAATACCAGGATTGATTATAAAATCCCCTCTTTGGTTTTTAAAGCCCTTCAGAATTTGATCTCTTCCTATTTTTTCCAGTCTTCTTATACCTTACCGTCCTCCACCTTCCCCTTTACATAAACATAATTTACAAGTCAATGACATTGGCCTCCTTAATGTTCTTTGCTCATTAGACTGTGATTTCCTTTAGGACCTGGGCTGTGCCTTTCTTTGTATCCCCAGTGATTACCACAGTGACTGGTAAACAGTAGGCTCTTAATAAATGTTTTTTTTTAATCATTTCCAGACTTTTTACATCTTCATTGGCTGTCCCCTATGTCTGATACTCTCCTTAACTCCAGCTTTGGCTCCTCTGGCTTTGTTTAAGTCTCAGCCAAAATTTTACCGTTCTGCAAGAAGCTTTTCCCAATCTTCTTTAACACCAGTTCTTTCCATTTGAAATTATCTCCTATTTATCTTGTTTTGCATAATTGTTTGCATGTTGTCTCCTCTGATTAAATTGTGAACTCCTTGAGGACAAGGGCTGTTTTTGCCATTCTTTGTATCCCCAATACTTAGCAGAGTGTCTGGTACACAGTAGATGCTTAATAAATGCTTTCTGCTTTGAAGACTCTAACCTAAAATATTGTAATATCTTCCTAATTGGTCTCCCTGATTCAAATCTGTTCCTTCTCCAATGCATCTTCTTAAAAACTGTCAAAGTTATCATCCCAAAGCACAGGTCTGACCATTTCATTTCACTGTTCTATATACAACCACGGCTCCCTATGTGCACATTTATAGCAAAGATAAGAAATTTAAATCAACTTTATAAGCCTGTGGCCTGAAGAATCATTTTTCCCTCCCCTTCTACTTTTTTTTTTAATTGAGACATCCCTATTGCACCTTTTCCATTCTCCTAATTTTTTTAATGATCACCATGAGCACATAAGTGATCTCATCTTTCAATTCTTCTACTATTCTTGGATTTAATTTATCCAGACTGCTTCCAATTAAAGCTGACTCTCTAGGCTTACAACTTTAAAAAAAAAAAAAACTTATGCAGGATATAGCAACAGAACATTCCTATCCCCCCTACACTGCCCTGTACAGAGGGAAAGAACTTGTTTGGACTTTGAAACAAACAATAAATATGCTTAGTTCCAGCTCCAAATTTTTTTCCTAAACTTACCCAAAGCTTCATAATAAAATAGCAATAGTAGTTAATTCGCTCTTTTTGCATTTTCTATTTGAATGAATTGAAAATGGGCACTAGTTTACAAAATAAACAGTTCATTGTAATGCTGTGTTGTTGTGGAAACTCTAAGAATAAAATAAAATAAAATAAAATTCCCCATTAAATTCATGGTATTGATTAATACAGTATTGCCTTAAGTCATCCTGGTTCTTTCAACCATCTGTTCACTCACATTGTTACGAGAATATTGCATCTTATCCGCCTAGGTTAAGTATCACAGTATAAGCATGTTGAGACTTGGGAAAAGTAGAGTCCTAGGTACATTTCAGCAATGATCTCCAGAAATAGTCAGTATGCCACTAGAAACCTTTCTGTGATTTGGATTAACCTTCCATAAGTCAGGAAACATATTTAAAATAACTAATTATGAAATAATATCCACTCTCTTTTGCCATTGCACTGGTACTCCCTGCCTAGGGCGACTTCCCTCCTCACCTCAACATTGTGAATCTCTCACTTCCTCCTAAGGCTCAACCCAACTGCTGACTCTTACAATAGGCCTTTCCTGACTCCTCTGTTGTTAGTATTCCCCAGCTTTCCCTCCCAAAAAGATGTATTTATTTTCATATATTTTATGTTAACGTATCTGTGCACACGCTGTTTTCCCCTGGTAAGATACAAACTCTTTAAAAATCAGTCTGCTTTGTTTTTTTCTTTTGCATCTCTAGTGCTTTACATCATGTCTGGCACATTTGTTATTGTTGTTGTTCATTTGTTTTAGTCATGTTCGACTCTTCCTGACCCAAGTTGGGGTTTTCTTGGCAAAGATAATGGAGTGGTTTGCCATTTCCTTCTTCAGCTCATTTCACAGATGAGGAAATCGAGGCAAACAGAGTTAAGTGACTTGTCCAGGGTCACATAGCTAGTAAGTGTCTGAATCCTGATTTGAACTCAAGTCTTCCTGACTCTAGGCCTGGCACTCTATTGCACCACCTAACTACCATGTCTGGCACATAATAGGATCTTAATTGATGTTTCTCAAATTAAATTTTTTAACTTCTCATGCAACTTTATTTTGATAATCTAAAAATATATAGATTCTATTTAAACAGGAGATTAGTTTCTGTAACATGCAATCAGACTTTAAACTCTGGCATAAGTATGATTGACAGATTCTGGAAAGTATCAATCTAGTTCATACACAGCAATTAATTTATAATAGATGACCACTTAAATGAGGCCAAAATCCACAATAAACTATGAGGAATATAAATACTATTCATCACTCCAGGTTTGAGAAAAGAAAAGAAGTTTGCCAATTTTAGAAAATATATCCAGATGAAAATTTCTTATGACCAAAAGTGAAAAAGAAAAGAGTCAGTAGGATGGTGTGATTTCTAAAGAACTGCAGGATGGATTTTGCCTTCTCATTCTATTTGAATATTCTCACAGCTCGACTAGCTTGATGGAAGTAGGGTAAAACTGAAAGAAGCTCTTGCTTCTCTCTTTCCTACCCATGTTTTGAGTACATAAACAACAAACTCCAATTTTCTTGTTGGCTACATAAAAAATCAACACATTTATCTCTGCATATCTTGGCATATATAGAACTACTTAGCTTTGTAATTTCAAAGCTAACCACTATACCCATATAATTAAAATAATAACAACATATTGCCTCTTGCTGGCTCTTAATGCCTATTTCATTCAGGCTCTTTATTCTCCCAGTTATCACAAGGAGCAGCTGTGGTCATACACAGGATACACCTGGCAGCTTGGATCCAGATGCCAAGCTCTGGTCTGAAAAAAAAAATCCTACCACTCTATTGCCATTTCTTCCCTAAGCCAGTGAGTGTTTGGAGTAGAGACTGAAGGGAAAGAATTAAGGGAGGTAAGCCAAACCTCCATTTGAATTTTCCCTGTAACAAATGTCACAGGTGAAATGTATTTAGAGCTTGACGTGAATTCCTTGATTGATGGATTATTCCCTGGCATTAGTAAATAAATACTTTGTTAGTTAACACTTTTCCCCTCAAAGGGGAAGTCTTGGCTCAAGTTTCCATCTTCCTTCTTGAAATGGAGATTGGCAAACACCGACCTCCAATCCTTACTGCAAGGAAGAGATAGGAATGTGACATTTAGACAAAGGGAAGAGAACAATGAGAAACACCATAAGACAGGAGGTAAGAGAGAATATACCAGATTTTGTGTTTATTTCATTAAAAGCCAAACTCTTAACTTTCAGAGCTGTGATAAGCAGTTCAGGCTGAAATACTAAAGGGAGTATGAAACTTTTATGCTGTAGATCTATCACAAGCTCTTCATTTATAGTTTGTATAAAATTATATGTAGTGTGTGATTAACTAAATGAAAATGGTATAAACTGCCTGGGTAAAGCTCAAATTGTTTGTTTATGTAGACATTCTCCCACTGAATTAGCAAATTTCTATGACCAAATTGCCTAAATGGGCAATTGTTTTTTTGTCCCTCTCCTTAGAGAGGAAGCCTGGCATAGTAATAAATAAAGGAACGAATAAATAAATAAACCCAGAGAGTTCGATCAATAATGCTTCAAGATCTATAACACCATTTCCTAGACATCCTCAACCATACCATCCTCACTTGGTTTCACTTGTGCCATCATCTTCATTTCTTCCCCATAGGAAAATTAGTCTCTACTGTAGCATAGGAAGTAGCTCTAACACCAGCACTCTCTTGGTTTGGGTCTAATGTTGGGACCAAATGAGGTACTCACAAGTGAAGGAACAATTAACAATAGAAAGTTTATTTTGCGCTAACAGCAAGGAGATAGTGGAACTTAGCCTCCATATTGAAATGTATTTGGTCATGAGGATAGAGTATGGTGAAAGATGTGGTGACTAGTGTGGTCTTCAGAAATCCACCAAGATGGAGAGACCCCAACCTCATATGACTAGTACTTTTTTTGTATGTTCTTAGATGACCAGGAAGCTGCTTCAAGTAAGGCAAGACCAATCAGGTCCCAGAGACAGTATTATCTTCTTTTAGGGAAAGTAAAAGTGGAGAGTCCTAGGTCTATTTCATTTTGTGGATAGAGGGAAAGAAACTATAAGGGAAACAAAAGTTAATCAGACCCTGGGACTATTTTGTTTAGGGAAATTTAGGTAGGGAATGGGGAGAATCAAGGTATAGTTAAAGAAATAAGGGAATTAACAGCAGGTAGAATTTTACACTGGAAACAGAGAGTAGGAGGAGAAGGCCAGAGAATTCAGGCAGTGTTCTATAACCCTGTAACCACTAGAAGGGGAAAAAACTGTGCCTGCTTTTTCAGAACTGTGGCCTAAATATATTTGTCTAGCACTTTTCCTTTCACTAAAATCAAAATCATTTGGAAGATTTTCTACACAAGGAAACCTAGGATAAGTGAGGAGTTTTTGTCTGTTATTAGGACCAACTGATTTAATTGATGCAGACATATCTACCTAATGTTTAGAGGGGGAAAAAATCATGTTACAGGGAAGAGTGGTAGGTTAACCCATGTTGTGGGGGAACACTGGTAGGTATTAATCCTATAACAGTTAGCTTTGGCCTTATCCTGCTGAACTCCAAGCTCCATAGCACAACTTGGACATTTCCATCTATTTGTTGTTGTTGTTCAATCGTTTCAGTCAGGTCTGACTCTTCACCGCCTCATTTGGGGTTTTCTTGGCAAAGAGTGGTTTGCCAGTTCTTCTCCAGCTCATTTTAAAATAAAATAAAACCCATTTGTAAATTATCTAAACCTGGACCTAAGGAAAATAAATTATTTATCTTGTCATAACTTTATCTCAGAAGGAACTGTTGGGTTATCATACAGCTTAAACCCTACCCTTATTATTTTGTATTGCCATACTAACTTGTTGGTTAGTTAATAGACTTGTTAGTTGTTGGTCAACTCATTTTTTTTTTCCTGTGCCTCAGATTCCAACCACCAGAATCATAGAATTATAGGGCTAGAAAATACATTAAAGTTATCTAATACAATTTTTCCACTCAGGGCAGTAATTCTCATAACATCACACCTAACTGAAGGTCTTCCTACTTCTGATCGAATATTTCTTTTAGTTTCCAGAGGTAACCATTACGTGTTTGGACAGCTTTAAATGTTATAAAAATTTTTCTGGACACCAAGGAACCCTCTCTCTATGAAATTTCAACCCAGTGGTCTTAGTTCTGACTTTGAAGCCAGTTAAAACAAGTCTAATCTCTCTTCCATATGTCAATTCTTTAAATTCTTCAGGAGAGCTATTGTAAGGCCCTTTAGTTGGTTCTTCTCCAGACTAAATATCCTGAGTTCTTTAACAAATCTTTGTCTGACTTGGACTCTTCTCCATTTACCAGGTGGTCAACTTCTGGACATATTGTGGCTTTTTTCTTCTTTATATTAAAACAAAGGTTTCCTGAAATTTCCATCCATTCACTGAACCTAAGTTTAACCTTTAGAGCTATCCAGAAAAAAAATCTACTTTGTTTTCAAAATGACAATGATTCAAATATTTGAAGGCAGCTATCATGTCTATCTCACAAGGTAGTCCATTTAATTTTTGGAACAACCCGAGTCATCTTTTCTCCAAGCTGAAACTTTTCCTTATATAATGCGGTTTCTACTCCCCTCTTGAGGAAATGGCCCAATCTGTTAGTTTTGTTGTGAAAATATACTACCAGGGATTAGTTGAACATAATACTCAGCTATAGGTTGGTCAATGCAGAATACAGTGAGGTTGTTACCTCTCTTAACTCAGGCACTATACTTCTTTAAATGCACTATACTATTCCCCCCCTCTTTCCCCCTCTTTCCCCCCCTCTTTCCCCCCCTCTTTCCCCCCCTCTTTCCCCCC